>NW_026861096.1:0-79687 GCF_026571515.1 Ruditapes philippinarum
CTAGAAATGTGTCCATAGGACACGGGTTCCCCCAAACTCCACCGATTGGTCCATCTTATGTCTGGGTCTGGGTTTAGGTCATTTTTTTACTCCATGTGCCCAATTTAAAAACTAAAAATATTTTATTAAGTAAAGGAAAAATACTTTAAATACTGAATAAATCCACAAGAAAACCCAAAGGTATACATGCTGACCAACATTCTTGTAAACTTTCAGGCCTACAGGTCAAATATGTTTTGAGTTACGTGCAACACAAGTTGAATATTGTAAATATTTACTAAGTCAAGGGCAATAACTCTAAAATTACTAAAAATATTCACACACAAAAAAACAGGTGCAAAACTAACCATGCTGAGCAACATTCCTGTAAGGTTTCATGACTCTAGGTCAAATACCTTTTTTAGTTATGTTTGACACAAGTTGAAAATTGGAATTTTTTAATAATTCAAGGGAAAAAACGCTAAAAGTACTAAATATATCCACAAAAAATGCCAAGGTGCACAACTTCACATGCTGATCAATATTCTTGAAAGGTTTCATGACTCTAGGTCAAATATTGTTTGAGTTACATGCGGCGACACTAGTTGAAAATTGCAAATGTTTACTTAGTCAAGGGCAATTACTCTAAAAATACTAAATATATCCACATGAAAATACCCAGGTGCACAACTAAACTTGCGAAGCAACATTCTTGTACGTTTTCATGACTCTAGGTCAAATACTTTTTCAGTTACGTGAGACACATGTTGAAAATTGGAAATTTATACTCATAAAAGGGCAATAACTCTAAAAATACTAAATATATCCACATGAAAATACCTAGGTGCACAAATTCACATGCTGATCAACATTCCTGTAAGGTTTCATGACTCTAGGTCAATTACTTTTTGAGCTATGTGTTTCACAAAAAGAGAACAGACTGACGGACGTTCTTATAAATTTGTACTTAAGTGACTATCCCATTGTTTTCTCTTTTGTTCTAAATAGCCAAATAAGCTCAATCAGCCACATAAATCCAAAACGGAATGAATGCCATCAAAATAAAATTTACTGTTACCTATTGTTCTTATAGCCGGGCGGACGGGTGGACGGACGGACATGGGTAAATCTAAATGCCCCCTTTATAGTGAGGGTACAAAAATGAATTAATAAGGACGTTTTCGGGAGTTTTCATATAGACATATAGGCAAAATTAAAATTGTTCAATAGAATTTCTTTAAATTTAGCATGTTGTTAGAATATGATAACAGAAACATTTTATACGAAAATAAATTGGGGTCACGGTCCTCATTTTTGAGTTACCTGCCCTTGAATTTGATTTTTTTGTTAAATTCAAGGGCAGACAATGAACGGAAACAAAACATTTTTTTTTCTTATTTTCATGAAGCTTACCTTCATTTTAGTCGATATGCAAAATTTCAAGAACAAATTTAGAGTGGATGTTTTTTTCCACTTCCTCTTTTAACCGATGCATTCTTTCGTAATAAATGGCCTATTTTTTAAGAATTTAAAGTACCTTTATTTTCTTTTGAAAAAAAAAATAAGAGAAACGATTTAAGGAATTGCCTGTTATTATGAATTGTACTCAATAATAAAAAGAAAACATAATTCAATGTTAAAAACAAAAATTCATTTAAGTATGTGTAAGTTATTTGCCCTTGAAATGACCTCAAATAAGTAGAAAATTCTGATTCAGGGCCAGATAACTCGAAAATGAGAACGATGACCCCAATTTTTCTTTCGTTTAAAATGTTTCTGTTATCATATTCTAACAACATGCCAAGTTTAAAGAAATTCTATTGAACTGTTTTAATTTTGCCTATTTGTCTATATGAAAACTCCCGAAAAAAAAATTAAATAAAAAGGAATTGAAAATTTGAAATTTAAAAATGATTGAAGTAAAATTAAATAAAAAAATTCGTCACAATTATTAAAATTTGGTGATAACATATATATATTTTATGTACTAGAAAAGTTTATTGTTGAAAATGACGACAAGAGCATTATACTCGGTGGCATTTTCAATACAGTAATTTATACAATTTTTGATAAAAAGAATGGAAATCTTCATACAAGTAGAAAATGTAGATATAGGATAAAAATACAATTGAAACAGGATAAAAATATATTTGAAACATGTAATCTAATTGATAGTTTGCGTTTTAAACACCTTGAAAAGAGACAATAACATGGCATTCTGTAAACGTATGTCAGGATTGGGAAAATAAAAACAATTCTTATACAGTTTTCTAAGTTTATAACAAGTATTTCGGCAACAACAGTGCCTAGTAAGTTAATAATACTGGATATAAATACATACCAACTTACAAGTTTGGATAACAATGTCGTTTGTAAGATGTTACTGAATTTGAACTTTGGCGGTTTTAACACCTTATTTACATTGCTTGGAGGTCAAGCCCAAAGTGACAACATTTATCAAGTGTGTCAAAAACATTGATTGCTTAAACTGTCTAATCCTTTTTTCGTAATCGGCAAAGAAAAATAAACCGGTTTATTTTCTTTCTGAAGATGCTTAATAATTTCAGACTTACATTTTCACCAATATATCGATTTTTCCATAAAACCAGTTTGATTAAAACTTATTATAGACGGCAGAACTTTTTAATTCTATTTGAGATTGTTTTTTTGATGCAAATTTATTATCAACGTTTAGCAAGCTTAGTAATGGACATTATTCCTTGTCTTTGAAGTGTTGCTAATTTTGTAGTTTCAATATAATAATTAAACGAAGCAAGATAAAAGTCTTTAAGCAAGATAATAGTCTTTTTTTATCACTTCCAAACTAATTTACAGAATTCTACTCTCAAACCATCAGATCAAGAACTTTATTATTTTTCATTTCTGAAAACGCTATTATAAACTTGATAAATTTCACTTTGGCTATAAAATGGGTTAAAATCTTTCACACTGATTTATCAAGTATTATATAGTGATCTATAATGGACATTTTCCGGAAAGGGGATTCGTCAGGGATGTCAATTATCATCTTCATTATTCTGAAAACTATTTCAAGTTTGACAAGAAATAAGAGTAGTGGCATAGATAATGTGGTACCGGATTTTGTCATCGATGCTAAGCATTTTATTTCACCCTTTCTTGTTAAATTGTTAAATAAGATTTTTGAAAGTGGAATTTATCCTGAATCTTGGACGAAAGGCACTATAGTTCCAATATATAAGAAAGGGGATCCTACGAACCCCAATAATTATAGGGGAATTACCTCGATAAACTCGATGGCTAAATTGTTTTCACTATGTTTGAGAAATAGACTGAATAAATGGTATGAAAATGAAAATGTTTTAAATGATATTCAATTTGGTTTTAGAGATAAACGTAGTACTGTAGATTGTGTTTTTATTCTCCATAGTATTATTCAAAAGGTGTTTTGTAATAAAAATAAACTTTACTGTGCTTTTATAGATTACGAGAAATGTTTTGACACTATTACCCGTGATTCATTGTGAACAAAGTTAGTAGAAATTGGTGTAAGTTGTAAATTGGTAAATATTGTTAAATGACTATATGAGAGAGTCACGTCATATGTTAAAATATCATCTGCATCTAAATTGTCTGATTTTTTTGAAATGTCACTGGGTTTAAAGCAAGGGGAACCACTCTCACCTTTGCTTTTTATACTGTTTGTTAATGATGTAAGCGATTCACTAGATTTTGATAATTTGACAGATAATGACTTACAACAACTTTCAGTATCTTTTGCTTTTTGCCGATGATATAGCAGTTTTTACAACGGACAAACACAGTTTACAATCCCAATTAGATAGTATATACTTGTATTCAGTCAGATGGAAATTAAAAATTAATGTGAGTAAGACAAAAATATGTGTATTTGAAAAAAGAAAACAAAGACATGATTTTAAATGGTTTATTAATAATGAAAAAATTGAAGAATTTGACAGTTTTTGTTATTTAGGCATTAAACTTGTTAAAACAGGAAATCTGCGTTTTGCTGTTAAGGCCCTATGTGACCAGGCGCTTAAAGCCATGAATAGTTTGTTATCTCTTTTTAAGAAGATAAGCATTGACCAAACTAGTATTATTTGATAGACTTATTGTTCCCATTTTATTGTATGGTTCAGAACTTTGGGGAATATACAATTATAAAGAGATTGATAAGTTACATATAAGGTTTTGTAAAATTATCCTGGGTGTTAGAAAACAAACTACAAATGCTGCTGTACTAGGAGAACTCGGGAGATTCCCTTTATCTATTATAAGTATTGAACGTTCCTTTAAGTATTGGATTAAACTTAAGATCAATAATAATAATTCTGTTTTGTGTGACATTTTTCTACAACAATGTACATTATCACAATTAAATGTTAATAATTTGGTGTTTAGAATTAAACAAACTCTTGACAATCTAGGTCTTTCACAGTTATTTGATATCTTTAATCCTAATTTGAATTATTTTTCTATTATACAAAGACGATTGCGTGACCAGTATATTCAAGAATGGAGTTCAAGTTTAAATACTTCGCGCAAATTAGAATATTATGCAAAATTTAAAAATGTGTTAGAATTTGAACCTTATCTTAATAATATTGTTAATGATATTTCTAGAATCCAGTTAACTAGATTCCGTTTGTCTTCGCATAATCTTGCAATTGAAACTGGTAGATTTAATAATATAGAGAGAAATGAAAGATTGTGTTTATTTTGTAATCAGAAACAGATTGAATCTGAATATCATTTTTTATTGATTTGTCCAAAATATAATAATATCAGAAAAGATTTACTTCCAAAATATTATACATCTTGGCCTTCACTTAATAAATTTGTTTCATTAATGAATAATAATAATGAAACTATTCCAGTAAAATTAGCAACTTATATTAAAGAGGCATTTACAGTAAGAACACTGGCTATGGAGCAAAATGAATTTTTACAGACAAACAGTGCTTAATTGTAGATTTATTTTATTGTATTGTAATGTTTATATGTTATGTGTTTGATTAATCATATGCATTTGAATTATTATTGTACATTGATATGTTATTTTGTCTTGGCCATATTCTATAATTATTTACTTGTAAATGGCCAAAGGCATATTTATGCCGATTGCTAAATAAAGATTGAATTTAATTGAATTATTTATTTAATGCATAGAAATATTATCAAATTTCATAGAAAATGATAGTGAAATGAAAGGGGTAGAAATAGCGAATAAACAAATAAGAATTTTTTTTGGTTGCAGATGATGCAAAATTTGTTAAAGGTGGATCAGTGAAGTCTTTTGAAAAACTTGGATATGTTTAATCAGAATTTAGCAGAATCTATGGATTAAAACTTAATACAAAAGAATTCATATTTCTAAGAGTGGGATCGCTTACAATGAGTGATGTAGAATTTGTAAAAAATAAAAATTCAGTTGGACATCAGATTCAGCAAAATTTCTAGGTATTCTTTTTCTCGTCTAATTACAAAAGAAATAAAGATATAAATTAAGAACCAAAACTGAGAATTTTTTTCAATTGCTTGAAACAATGGCAACACAGAAAGGTAACCATTATGGGTAATGTGATAGTATAAAAAAATTCCTTTCCTTAACTTTAATACCCATTTTCAGTCTTAGAAAACCCATCATATAATATAAGATTAAAATAAATAATAAAAATAATGGGATGGCAGGCCAGAAAAAAATCAAATGTAAAACCTTAAAAATTAGTGTTAAAAAATGTGGTTTAAAAATGATCGATATGTTTACTTTTTTATTTGTATTAAAGGCAAATTGGGACAAACAATAAATAATATAAAAATGAGGACAATAAAGGATTATGGAAACTTTTTATAAAATATAACAGTAAGGTAATTACCTTATATTTGATGCAAATATTTCAAAATCAGATATTGATAAGTTATTTTCTCAAATAATTCATTCATTAAGAATGTTCTTTCGTTCAACAAGAACACAATTATAATAGAAAAGGGACCCTGAAACATATAATGTGTAATAATTCGAATATCAAAATTGATGATAAATGATGTACTATAAAACATAATATAATAAAGGTATTCTATATTTAGAACATCTCTATGATTATAGGAAAATTGAACTTTACAAATTTGATGATCTTAAATTTTTTTTGAGTTTTGCAATATTACATGCTTGTGAATAATATACCAAAAAGAAATCTTGATAGTTCAACAAGAACACAATTATAATAGAAAAGGGACCCTGAAACATATAATGTGTAATAATTCGAATATCAAAATTGATAATAAATGATGTACTATAAAACATAATATAATAAAGGTATTCTATATTTAGAACATCTCTATGATTATAGGAAAATTGAACTTTACAAATTTGATGATCTTAAATTTTTTTTGAGTTTTGCAATATTACATGCTTGTGAATAATATACCAAAAAGAAATCTTGATAGTCTAAACTTTACAAGAAAGCATAACGAAGTACAAGATACACTCCTCAATAAAGTTAAAAATCAAAATCAGTAAATAAGCTTTTATACAAATATGGACTTTTAACTGATGAATATGATGTCCTATGTACTGAAAAAAATAATATTGACCGAGGCGATAGCCGAGGTCAATAGTAATTTTTCAGTACATATCACATCAAATTCACCAGCTAAAAAGTACATATCTGTTTTATTATATAATTTATAAATAGCTTTTATATGGCTTATTAAATCTGCCATTGCATTCGACGGAAATCGACATTTTCCGGCCTGTCTAGTTTTGCCAATAAATTGGACGAGCACATTAGCATGCTTGTTCTTAGTGGTCTTAAAATGAAAAGACGGTAACTAAAAAAAGACTAATTTGACTCTTATTTAAGAGTCATCCCACGTTTTTTTTCTATTTATCAGTAAATTTGGCGTGACGTCACGTCATAGTCTCGCGTCTTTCGGGGGATTTCCAGAAAACGGTGAATATACTCTGAAAATCTAATTTTAGGAAAAACCTGATATTAACCTGTTATTTTTTATAAAGAGTTGCGTGTTTACCAATCAGAGATCCATATAAAATAACGATTGATGCAATTATAACTGTTATAAACGATTTTTTATTCCATTTTACATTAAACAATGTTTAAAAAAGAAAAAGATACATTTTAAAGAAAATGACGAGGTTTCGGCATTCATACGACCCGTACAGTAAATGCATCATCTCTTATCGCACATGTCATTCTGTTAGTGACTTAAATTCTAATTTGCATATAGGAAATAACCACGCTTGCTTAAACCATATTTGATTCTTCGAGCTTAGACACGTTCACGCTTTAACATGCCCGTCCATAATAGATGGACTCTTTAAAGCTTCATATACCTTTTGGTATATTCGAGATTTGGTACATTTTGTTTTGAATTTTAATTCTTTGTACTTCACAAGAGACGTAATAAATGTAAAGTGCGTTAATATAGCAACTAGTTAAAGCAGCCTCCTGCTTTTCTAAAGGATAAATATGTTATTTTTTCATAACTCGTTTAACTCAATAATTGTCAAATCAAAAGAAATAAGGTGGGAAACGAATTTTACTGACAATAATGTAGATAAACAATAAAGGAAAATCCTTCAGTCTGCTCACTATATTTAAATTGGTAAAGCTGACGATATGTTTCCTGACCTATCTTCAGAAACAAACACAACCGACGCGTTATAGATAGCTCTTAGGACGCTGTTGAAGAAAGTGTCACAGCGATATGATGAACTTTTCTCAGATAAAAATTTCTTAAATTCTTAGTTTGAAACAATACATAATTGATTTTCATCTAGAAAATAGAATGACGCTTTAATATTGTAGATCCAAGGAAAAAGCAGTTTTGAACAGTAGTTCTACCCAACATGTTTTGCTAATTAAGAAATTAATCGCTAAAAACATATACAATTATGTGCATATATTAAGTGCTTGTTTTTTTTGTTGTTTTTGTTTATTTTATTTATTTCATATTTGAAGTATAACGAGACAAACATTCACATTAACATACAATTAAAAACTATATTTAAAAAAAGGTACAAATATATCAATTTACACCATATTTTTAACATGTATTCATTCATCTCGAACAAAATAATACAAAAACTGAAAAACTAAAGTTATATTCCAATGCATTTAACATTATTTTGACTACACAATGAGAGGAACAAGCAATTATCATAGTATTGCAAGCAATCCATAAGTCCCCTACCGGTAAGAACCCCATCAACATTCTTAACGGCCATTTGGCCATTCACTTATGTTTCAATTTTTCACTTTTGTAAGAAAATTTGTTGGAAACATTCTTTAAAAGTGATCGCAGGAAACAGTTATTCTGAACAGATAGACTGAAGGACACTTTAAATGTATTTTTTAACATCCCTGTTACCAAAATACAACATTTTTAAAAGCACAATTTTTGAACTAACTCTTGAAACAAAGATCCAAGATGATGTCATATACATGATGTGAATGTAACAGAGAACAATTAGTAATGAAGCTGTTCATAATAAATGATTATTTTAAATTTGAAGTAAAAGAAAACTAAAAGAATGAATAAGAAGAATTCAACGTTTAAGGAGGAGATAATTCTGGAAATAAGTATGCTAGATTTATAAACCTTGTCATATTATAATGATAAAAATATTTTCAGTTTTTGCGTTATTGCGGGATCCAGTGTTGTGGACGGGCGGACTGACGGACGGACGTACGGACGGACAGACGTGCGGAGGGTAAACTTAAAGTCCCCTACGGTAAACCGGTAGGGGACTAAAAAGAACATTTGATAAATATTCAATATTTTTTTTATATTTTTTGGAGTAAAATAAAGAGAAAAAACAACAAAGAAAACGTCAGAAAAATATACATACACGAATATACATACACACACATTCAAAAGACACTTTTTAACCTACATACATACAAAAACGTACATAGAATTACAGAAGAAGAAACTTTAAAATTGAACCATATTTATTTTATGTCAATCCAATTCAGTATCTATTTCTTTTCCCATTTCTCTTCATTTGTATTTTTGAACCTTTCATATTTTCAAGTTAAATATTATATAATTATTATATAATCTATAAATAGCTTTGAAATGTCTATCCCTTGGGTTAGTATCTCGAAGCTATCGTTATATTTGCGTTTACGAACGATTGACGGAGGGTTGGTTAACGAGAGACTAGCGCGGGTATCTCGAAAGCAGTAGTTAAGAAATCGTTTGTTGCTTACTCGTTAGTTATTAACGATTGCGTTGTGTTATCATTTGAATACATGTACCCGAAAATTGTGTACAGCTTTTGTTTATATTCACCGAATCATTATTTTGCATAGACGAAGGTGAATATAAGGTTACGATCATGCTAAACCGGAACACAATCACACGACACGTGCAGGATCCGCCGGTCTGTCGTCTAGCAATATAGACTTGTTTTGCGATGAAAATCCCGATTGCCTTGATAATATCAATTGTGATAGTGGTAAACCTACGAAAACGGTTCCTTTAAAAAACCAGTCATTGGAACTGCCAATGAAACAGGCGTGATTTCTAATTGAGGGGCGGGGCAGGAACTTAACATAGAAACTGCAAAAAAAAAATGACTGTATATAGAACCGCAGAGACTGAAAATTTAGCAGCAGAGGCTGCCAGTGTAGTCAGATATTTTAAACTCTTCACATAGTTAAAGCCAATATTCTGGCGGAGCTTCTTCTCAATACCAGTCAAAAAATCTGGGGACAGATAACCATCCCTCATTCTTCAGGCTATAGCCACATGTTGTTTTAGGGTGTAAGTATACTGTCAAAATTGAAATTTGAAAATGTTGCTTTCATTGTTGCTTTCCGTTTGAGTGAAATATGGACTATATTTTCACGAAATATAATGAAATTTTACCCTTTAGACAAACATATGTACAGCAACTCTTTCTAAAATCCCACTTGCTACACAGCTGCAAAGACGTCATGTGCATAACAATGACACCATGAGCAAAACAATTACTTCATACGCATAAACATATACTAAATATGTAAAGTCGATTTTCATTGGATAATCATGACGTTTATATTATTAGTTTTAAAGATTTTTGACAGCTAATATTGCCCTACATAAACGACTGTTTGGAAATATAACCCGAGCCGCTATTGCCTACAACCATTTAACATGTCAGGAATATTTATAACGAATTTATAAAACCGCGAACTTCCCTTTATTTGAGAAAAAAAAGTGAGATTTCTTAGAAAATTGCCAGAAATAGTGTATATAAAACTATAAAATGATTCTCCAATGAAAAGTGACGTGACAAACGTGCAGTATTATAAAATCTTTTATAATACTGCACGTTTGTTACTGTAAGTTTGGTACGTCAATTTTAATTGGCGTTTATATAGTTTATATACACAGCTGCTGTTAATTTATCAAGAAATCTCTCTTTTTTCTGCAGTATTGTAAATTCGTTATAAAGATTTTTAACAGGATATATGGCCGATATAATTTTGTTTGCAATATAACTCTCACTTGGCGGCTCGGGTTAATAACAACGGAAGTAATTGAGTAATTTTTTCCTTTTCATGCATTAAATATTTTTACATTATACCTTTTTAAAGTTAACTTGTTTTTTCAATCAGAGGCTCGCAAAATATAAGTTTATTCAACTCGTTAGATAAATTCAGTATTGAACCTTCACTCATTCAAAATCCTTTATAATATAACTTTCATTGTAGCTTGTCGAAAAATATTCAGTAAACTTCTTTAAGAACAGATCACTTCAATTTCTTTAACCAAAAAAGAATCAATAAATTGTTACTTATAAATCAATAAGATACCACAATTTAAATTAAATTCTTAAGATGTTATGAATTTTAACTAACTTTTAGAAAAGACTAGTTATGTCACTGTTATCATCGGTAATGATTTATGATATGTTTCTGAACGGGAAAAGCCGAAATTGTTGAACTGGATAATTATATTATAAGTAGATTACTTCTAATTAAATGTACAAGGTTACTAAAAACGTTTTGTAGCATTTATGTTTAATGATTATAGAAATAATGATATAAATATTCCACATTACACGACTTTTTAAGCGCTCATTCTAATTGTTAGGGAGATTATTTTGTTTTTTGTATGTTTTGGGTTTTACATCACATCGACACATATAGGTCATATCGCGACGTTACAGCTTTAGTGGTGGAGGAAGACCTCAGGTGCCCTTCCGTGCATCATTTCAGACACGAACGGGCACCTGAGTAGAACCACCGACGTTCCGTAAGCTAGAAGATTATTTTGTAACTGTATAATTATTGATATATAAAATTGTTTACTGCTGAAGGTTAAGGACAAATATTTTATTAACAGATAATTTTGAGCAATAACTTTATCAATGCGAGTTAACTAGCTGTATTTTGGCTTGAGTATTCCATTCTTTGTTATAGTCAACTAATCAACTATTCTGGAACAGGTAAGAAATGCCGCCTAGAAACGATTTCTTCACTAAAACAATAAATGATATATTTGATATATTAACTTCATCTTTAATTCAAATATATAAACGTTGATAACTTTATTATGATTGTGTTTACAGACTATAGTTATTTAACTCGTTTTATCTGTTGTTTAAATCTGTATTTGTTAAATGACTACGATATTTGGAATCAAAGTCTTGTCGATCATTATGTTTTTCTAATTCGCAAAGGTAGACTTTAAAACGGTCTAATGACACATTCATAAAATAACTGATTTCCTTCTGTTAATATAGTATGAAACAAAATTTTAAGTCATTGTTAAAATATTTTCGCACACAAAAGATGGATCCTCTTGGGAAAAATAAAAGTCTGAGTTACCGTCTAGGTTTCTTAAATATAGCTCAAGCCTAGATGAGTAGTAAACGATAGACATGAAGAGTGAGCTTCCAAAGCCTTAATTCTTGCTCATTGAGACATTTCGTTAGTCGACTTTCAACAATTTCAATCTATGGTGTCCCTTCTTGTTATTTCGTTTTCGATGAGTGTATTCCCTTTTCCCCTAGTTTTTTTCTTCAATTCAACCCCACCCCGTCTTACTTGCCTCCTTAACACACGCCCTTATCCTTTTGTATGTCTTTTTTATTTAGGTTCATCTTTAATTACCCTGTAGACATCGCGTCCGTTTTTGATTGTTTTGTGTTTTGTTTTTGCACGTGTGCCCTGTCCTGTTTGGTGTCCTGCTTGTTGGTGGTCCTATGTTTGGGGATGCGTTACATATAATAAAATAATATATTGTTTACTTAAATGACGCAATTTATATTAGAAAGTATTTTAAAAACGATACTTATCAGATATTGAAATCTGATCTCCTGCGTGTGAGGCTGCCATCTTAAGTTTCATATTCTTCTAGCTGGGTGGTTCATTAAAATGTGCAAGTGTTAGAGACAATGATAGCGGATATCATTAAAATGGTTAATAAAAGAATTATGTTAGCTCTTCAATACAGACGGAAAAATTCAGACAGCGAAAAGCAAGAGAAGAAGTCATTAGACCAATAAATGATTTTTAATCCACTTAAAGAATTTTCTAATAGAAAAGTCAACAACCCAAGTTGCAGTAGAATATTCGAATACTATAAGACAGATTTCTTTCAGAATTTATAGTAACGGAAAACTAAAAAATAAATCTGAGTTACTGAGTTGAGAATGTATTACATCTGAGCCGATAATGTTAGTGAAAGTGGAGCAATGAAAACAAAAATTACGAAACATTGGAATTGGATTATTTAACCAAAGAATATCAACCTGAAGACTTTAGAAAAAAAAAGAACACAAACAATCCATTGAAATATGCCACATTCTAGAATTTCTGACAAACAAAAAAAACCTATAAAGACAGAAGATTACCATATAAACGAAATTTGAATTTTACATACTGTGAAAAATTAGTTGTGGAAGAATGTCATGAAACTAGTGAATAGCTGTTTGCTGAAATCTTTGCATACTATACTACAGATGTGAACATTTTACTTGAAACTAATAGATACGAGTGTTCAAATATGATGCATCTAAACATTATATTGTTCAAAATTGCAAAAGAAACATTAGGAAATGAAAGTTAACGGGTATATGTACATGTTAGTTTTACATTGATACCAATTCATTAAAATACATTTACTTTAGTTGTATTTATAGCTTGCTATACATTGTTTACTCGTATACTGTACAAAATAATGTTAACTCAAAAAATGCGATTACCTTGTGCTTTTATCGACTTAAAAAAGGCGTTTGACTCTGTGAACCGCAATGCATTATGGTATGAATTGTTTAATATGGGATTAGATGGGAAGTTACTTAGAACTTTTAAATCAATGTATTCAATTGTTAAGTCGTGTGTTAAACATTGCAATACATTTTCAGAGTTTTTCATTTTATCGGTTGGGCTACGACAAGGCCAAAATAATTCGCCCGCCATGTTTGCACTATTTTTGGAAGACCTAGAATTATTTTTACAAAACTCGGTCGATTGTGGATTGAATATATTTGAAATATGTATAGTAATATTGTTATTCGCTGACGATATGGCAATAATTGGTCACTCCCAAGAGGATTTACAGCAAAGATTAAACTCTTTATTTGAATACTGTAATCTATGGGGCCTAGAGGTAAATACCGCCAAAACTAAAATAGTTGTTTTTCGGAATAGAGGACCAGTACTTCCTAATGAACGTTGGTTTTATAATAATGAAGCTTTGGAAATTGTTGACGATTTTAATTATTTAGGTGTAGTATTTAATTACACTGGGTCCTTTGTACTTCACAATCAATATCTTGTAGGTAAAGCTTTGAAAGCAATGAATGTTTTAATATGTAATATTAACACGTATGAAATATCCCTTTCTGTTTCCTTACAATTATTTGATGCTTTTGTCGGCTCTATCATAAATTATGCTTGTCCAGTCTGGGGATTTACAAAATCTAAAGATATAGAGAGATTACACTTGAAATTTTGCAAGCTAATTCTTGGTGTGAAAAATAAGCTCTTGTAATGCAGCAATTTATGGTGAGCTAGGAAGATACCCACTTTATGTTAATCGATATGTTCACATAATAAAATATTGGTTTTAAGTGATACATTCAAGCAATATCATTGTTAAATGTGTGTATATAAATACATTAAATCAGTGTAAAAAAGGAGTAAAAAATGGGCATATAAAGTAAAAGGAATTTTAGATGAATTTGGTTTTTCTGAGGTGTGGAATTGTCCTGAACTTTATAATCCAAAAGAATTTGTTAATATTTTTAAACAAAGAGTCATTGATGTTTTTAAACAAAAATGGTTTTCAGATATTGTTAATAATAACGTTTTAAATACATTGTATAGACATATCAAGGATAATTTTTCTATGGAATGCTATTTAGATAAAATTAAGTGTATGAAATCAAGACAACAATTAACCCGTCTCAGAATATCTGCGCATAATTTAAGAATAGAATCTGGTAGATATGGTAGAAACAGACTTGAAAGACATGAGCGCATATGTCAACTTTGTAATACACAATATATTGAAGACGAATTTCATTTTATACTTGTTTGTAATTTGTACCAGGAAATACGCACTAAAGTCATTAAAGATATTATTATAAAAAATCTAGCATGTTTAAATTCATAGAATTACTTCAGTCATGTGAAAAGTCTATATTATTAAATTTATGTAAATTTCTTAATTTTGCAAAAAGTAAAAGAAAAGATATGTTGATAAGCTTAGGTTATCAAATGTAATGTTAAAATGTTGTTATTATTTACATAGATATTGTAAACGTTTAGATTTCGCTAGTAATTTTTATATTAAAATGAGATTATTCTGATATTAAAAATGAGATTATTCTGATATACATTTATTTTATACAAACTCATTTTTTTTCGCAGCAATATATGTTCATTCTCCAATATACTGTTAATCTTTGAATTATATCATGTGTTTATCTATTTATAATATTTGATATGTGTAATGTAACAAGATATTGTATTGTATACGTTACGAAATAAAAATTATGTTCTGTTCTGTTCTGTGTTTATATACGGCCATATAACCTGTCAAAAATCTGTTTTACTAAATATATACATGGCTGCTGTTAATTAATATGAATAAATTTTCATTTTGTTTTAAACAAAGGATGCTTGCTGTATTATAAATGAAAATATAACGAGGTAAATTATAACAACTGGTGTTCGCGAGTGAAATATATGTTAATATAAAATGATAAACAAACAACATTTCTATATATTACATCCCTTTTTGTGGTACCGATTTTTGCAGCTGACGTAATGCACTTTTCTTCATTATGTTATTAATACGTCACAGTTTACTTTTCGAAATATAATTTTGTAACTAGTTTCAATTTTGTTGAATTTTCAGCATGATGTATGCATATATTTATTTATGTTTTCTTGTGCAAAATTACACATTACGGAGATTATTCCTTTCGCTGTTTAAGTTATGATATGTTTTTATTTTCATCCGCATTCAAATATAAGTCTTAAATTAAAATGTAAAGAACCTTAACATATGTTTGATATGTGAGACAAATTTTGTCTTTTTGGATTTTTAAAATGTTATGTAAAACTTTGTAAATGACAATAAAAATGAGCCAATTATATCCAAGAATGCAAGTTTATCTCTTTCAAATAATCAATGATATTTTTTATGGAAGAGTTCTTTGAGTGAATTTACACAATAAAATCTATTACGGGCCTGTGAAAATTCACGAGAAAAAGAAATACAATAGATCTAATCGCACCTTTCTTATTTTTGTGTCAAAATGATAGTAACGAGAGCCTTACGACACCCTCTAGGCATCCGTTGATAATTGGGCATGTTAACGATTATTCGTTAATTACGAGAGCGTCGAGATAGCGGTGAAAACCTTAACGAGAGGTATACGATAGTCGTTATGGTGAAAACCTTAACGAGAGGTATACGATAGTCGTTATGCTAACGATAGCTTCGAGATACTAACCCAGGGGTTAGTATCTCGAAGCTATCGTTATATTTGCGTTTACGAACGTGCTAACGATTGACAGAGGGTTAGTTAACGAGAGACTAGCGCGGGTATCTCGAAAGCAGTAGTTAAGCAATCGTTCGTCGCTTACCCGTTAGTTATTAACGATTGCGTTGTGTCATAATTTGAATACATGTACTGCGAAAATTGTGTACAGCTCTTGTTTATATTCACCGAATCATTATTTTGCGAAGACGAAGGTGAATATAAGGTTACGATCATGCTAAACCGGAACACAATCACACGACACGTGCAGGATCCGCCGATCTGTCGTCTAGCAATATAGACTTGTTTTGCGATGAAAATCCCAATTGCCTTGACAATATCAATTGTGATAGTGGTAAACCTACGAAAACTGGTCCTTTAAAACAAGAGAACAGTCATTGGAATTGACCCTGTTGAAAGTTCCAATGAAACAGTCGTGATTTAAATTGAGGGGCGGGGCGGGAACTTAAAATAGAAACTGCAATACTAGAAACAGAGGAAAACGACTGTATATAGAACCGCAGAGACTGAGCAGCAGCGGCTGCCAGTGTAGTCAGATATTTTAAACACTTTACATAGTTAAAGCCAATATTCTGGCGGAGCTTTCAAAAAATCTTAGGGCAGATAACCACCCCTCATTCTTCAGGCTATAGCAACATGTTGTTTTAGGGTGTGAGTATACTGTCAATATTCAAATTTGAAAATGTTGCTTTCATTGTTGCTTTCCGTTTGAGTGAAATATAGACTTTATTTTCACGAAATATAATAAAATTTTACCCTTTAGACAAACATATGTACAGCAACTCTTTCTAAAATCCCACTTGTTGCACAGCTGCAAAGACGTCATGCGCCTAACAATGACGCCATGAGCAAAACAATGACTTCATAAGCATAAATATATATCAAATATGTAAAGTCGATTTTCATTGGATAATCATGACGTTTATATTATTAGTTATAAAGATTTTTGACAGGTAATATTGCCCTATATAAACGACTGTTTGGAAATATAACCTGAGCCGCTAGGCGATGGTTATATATTTCCTAGAACCATTTATCATGTCAGGAATTTTTATAACGAATTTATTAAACCGCGAACTTCCCTTTTTTGAGAAAAAAAGTGAGATTTCTAAGAAAATTGCCTGAAACAGTGTACATAAAACTATAAAAATAACACGATTCTCCAATGAAAAGTGCCGTGACAAACGTGCAGTATTATAAAATCTTTTATAATACTGCACGTTTGTTACTGCAAGTTTGGTACGTCAATTTTAATTGGCGTTTATATAGTTTATATACACAGCTGCTGTTAATTTATCAAGAAATCTCTCTTTTTCTGCAGTAGAGTAAATTATATGGCCGATATAATTTTGTTTGCAATATAACTCTCACTTGGCGGCTCGGGTTATCGTTTAAATACGGCCATATAATCTGTCAAAAATCTGTATTACTAAATATATACATGACTGCTGTTCATTTTGTTTTAAACAAAGGATGTTTGCTGTTTTATAAATTAAAATATAACAAGTTAAATTATAACAACTGGTGTTCGCGAGTGAAATTTTTGTTACTATGAAATGATAAATAAACAACATTTCTATATATTACATCCCTTTTTGTGGTACCGATTTTTGCAGCTGACGTAATGCACTTTTCTTCATGATGTAATTAATACGTCACAGCTTACTTTTCGAAATATAATTCTGTAAAAAGTTTGAATTTTGTTGAATTTTCAGCATGATGTATGCATATATTTATTTATATTTTCTTGTGCAAAATTACACATTACGGAGATTATTCCTTTCGCTGTTTAAGTAATGATATGTTTTTTCCCATCCGCATTCAAACATAAGTCTTAAATTAAACTGTAAAGAACCTTAACATATGTTTGAAATGTGAGAAACATTTTGCTTGTTTGGATTTTTACGGGTCGTCAACACATAACTGGCCATATCGTGCCGAATGCTATAATAGGCTTAAAATGTTATGTAAAACTTTGTAAATAACAATAAAAATGAGCCAATTAGAATCAAGAATACAAGTTTATCTCTTTCAAATAATCAATGATATTTTTTTATGGAATTGTATTAAAGAGTTCTTTGAGTGAATTTACACAATAAAATCTATTACGGGCCTGTGAAAATACATGAGAAAAAGAAAAACAATACTATATTTATGTCGTTTTATCATTTTTTATCAATAAAATGATATAATTCTCATTTTTTATGTACTTTAAAATCGCACCTTTCTTACTTTTGTGTCAAATTGATAGTAACGAGAGCCTTAAGACACCCTCTAGGCATCCGTTAAAAATTGGACATGTTAACGATTATTCGTTAATTACGAGAGCGTCGAGATAGCGGTGAAAACCTTAACGAGAGTTATACGACAGTCGTTATGCTAACGATAGCTTCGAGATACTAACCCCTGATTTATTTAAGAAATAATATCGGTCAGAGCGGCGTTTATCTGTTATTTTAACACCGGTTTGGAGTTTGATGCGTAAGAATGTAGGCTTGAGTAGTGTTATTTTTTCCGCATCAAACGACAACACCGAGACCGATATTATTTCGATCTAATCAAGACAAAATTAGAAAGAATACTTATGCTATTTTTTCAAGCGGAGATTACTTCCGGTGACGATTTTCGTATTACATTGTTCGATTTCGCACTTTACTGATGCTATAATATAGATATTATTATAACAAAAGAAATATTAAGAAAAAGGTTTTATTTTATCAAGTTTTCAACAATAAAAACTAACGTGTCAGACTGGATTGTATTATGTTTACACCAGTACACCATTCATAATTCTTGTCAGTTTAAAATGACGTCATTCTAGCGTCTTTATGCATGAGTTGTATACCTGGGATACGAAAGACCGGTGGAGACGTTTCAACTTCATGAATTCCCGATTTCAGCTTCATGAATTCTCGACTTCAATTTCTAGAATTCACGATTTCAACTTCATGAATTCACGATTTCAACTTTATAAATTCACGTTTTCAACTTTTGTACTTGGATGACTGCATTACGCTGCCGAATTGCTATATAAATGTTTATGAACGGATATGGATCAAACCTGTGGCGGCAGTGTATGTAATATAATTTTTTCAGTATTATATGAAATGAAAACATTGTAAGAACAGAAATTATTAGTTAAAATGCGCTATTACTGTTGTCTTAAAAAATTGTTAACTTGATTATCGAGGGAGAAAAACTATCAGCCAGATATTTGGCATTTTATCACTGTTTTTATTTTTTTTTATTTGTGTATGGTGACAATATTACGAGGAATGTTAGAATTATGAATAAATCTTTGGAATATTTTGATAAACATGTAATTTGTCTATATTTATTATTTATTTTTCGTGTTAGATTTCCCGAGAACATCTCGTCAAGGGTCGATGACCTGATCCCCAATGTCAAACCCACAATTGTGGATTATGTACTCTTAACACCGGTGCTAAAAAAAACCTGTCTTACAACCACAGACAAGACGCGTGCTTTTAATGACAAAATTCCTGAGCGTCTTTTATAAATGAATTGCGTTCTTAGGATGATCATTTTACCGTTATGACTGAACTAGTAAATTCATACGCTACTATATGAAAATAGTGATTACTGAAAACAGTTTTCGTAATTCTCGTTTGAAAAAAAAAAGAAAATATGCAAGACAAAGAATCAAACATCAGCTGTCGGTACAGACGGGAATATTTAGCTCTCGGGTAACAGTGACACGGAAACACGACAGAACCTCGTAACTGCCAGTAACAGTTTCCCTTGAGCTATATATTCCGATCTTATTGACAGCTGGTGTTTGATTCCCACTTTTGCAGCCAGTGTAAGATCGTACAAAATTATCATTAACTTCATTATTATTTTTTCTACTTTTATAAACTTTGCCATTATAGCCCCTTATCCTCTGTACAATTCTTTAAAATCATTCAGTTTTTCCCTAAAATTCCCGAAATGTCTTGAATTATTCTACCATTTTTTTTTCTCAAAAAAAAATATGGGGGGCCCATTACCTTGTTTATGAAAGAGTCATTTCTGTAGATTCAGAGTGGCGCTATAACACCATATGAGAGAGAAAATAGGTCAATCACAAGGTAAATTTTCATTCTTTTAAACATGTATATAAAATTTACCTATGCGAAATTGGAGATTCATATGGATTTAACCCCCGTGATATCGTAGACTGCTAATGATGTTAAATATCACGTTGCAATAAGAACTTCGAGCTAATAATATTATATGATCTGTTGAAATTGTTGATTATCAATGCCGGCATACTTTTATATAATTATTCTTCACACTGTATAACACATAATATTGTTTAAGTCTACAGCTATTTATGTGTGAGTAAATTTATGCATTTCTGTACCCTGGATAATCAAAGCGCGAAAGAAATGAACAAATAATCTTTTGACATGACGGGACCGAAAATATTTTTTCGAAATTGATGTTCCATTTGATGTAACTGTAGACCAATACCTTGAGTCCAAAAATTCAGATCATTCGCCCACCTTTTTTTCTTCACAATAATTATTCTAATTGTGAAAAATGACCCAAAATTGAACAGCGATGCAACGCTTTTCACCTTAATAAGACATAAAATAGCATAAATGCCAGATTCTCTTCTGAGTATATTTCTTGATTGTTCTATGCATATCTTTCTGTTTTAGTATACCAGCAGTTTTATGTAACAAATTCAAATTTTATATTTCAAGGCTTTTACACCTCGTCGGAGTTTAATGTATATTGAAATCATTATCAAATCTAATTATTCTCATAGACATTACTAAATATTTTACGAACTGCACATATCCCCTTTCGAAAGAAACCAAAAACAAACAATTATAATTATAGGGTTTCAAATTACATTTTTAAAAGAAATTATGAAATCATTAACAGCACGCATCCAGAAGACCATGGCACTGATATTTCAAAATAGCTTTCAAAGTACATTATAATATGAAATAAAACGTAAAATGTTTTGACATTTTGTTTTGCAAACTGTCTGTTATATCACTTATGCAATTCTTTTGTATTTTCATGTACCATGTGATAGCGGCTGAAATGCACTGAATGACGTTTTTTACTACGCAGTAGATTAAAATAAGATAAAAAGTCCGGTTTTGATGACAACTTTGTCTATGTTTTAAATAAATGAGGAGGTCTGCTTGAAAGAATGTTCACGTTTAACCAATTATTCCAGTATATCATGTTCATTTGTATTAACATTTTACCAGGCGTGTTGCTTTATATGACCATACTTATATCAACGTCATAGTATTTTTTGACAATCCCCTTAATTCCTTTAAAGCAATGCAGACTGTATTAACTGCTCATATATAATCTGGCTGATAGTAATAAAAACACTAACACCACATGATGTAATGATAACTGACAGCCAGTCCGTCTGTACATTCTTACATTGAGATTTTGATTACTGCAAACTTTAATTATTATATAATGAATTGTGTAATATAAATTTTACTGATGAGTTTTTTCTTTACTTTTACGTTTTTTTTCTCCTTTTCATGATAAGATTTAACGAAACATTCTTTTATTAAAAACCTTACTTCAGGAACTGTCAAATGATATATATATATATGTTTTGATTTAGATCATTGCAACGTAAATCATGCCAAAACGTGAGCGATTTGGGGTAAAGATCATAACAACATTTAGCTTATACGAAATTATATCATGTAACATGCTGAATAAAATGTTTGATTACTAACCTGTATTTAAATAGCTGACAAAAATTAAGATGATGATCCACCTTGGATCATCCATGATGATAGAAGGGATATTAATTCCACAACACTCAATGCATAGTGTAAGTTCTTGTAAAAACAATTTAAAAAAGATTTAAAAAAATATTTGGAAAACGAAATAATCCGCGGAGTGATTTGATGCACTGCTTCCTGCTAGTAGCTAGAGCTGAAGCAAACTCATCTGAGAAGAGATATTGAGTCTCTATATTCGACAAACATCAAATGTCAATATTTCGCATTTCCTTGCAATAAACATTTGTATTAATGTATGCTATGATCAATTATTTAACCTTACAGGCATTGGCGTTTTCGTTTGTTTTGTAATGTGTTTTATAATTCCATAACTATATAACAATTAGTTATGCTATATTGGGATTAAATTGTTCGTCCAATTTGATAATTGTGATGTTAAAAAGTATACAAATGTAACAGATAAAAGGGTCTCTTTAATGAGATATTCCTAATATCCTGTTGTATATATTTCGCTAAATATCACATTGCCTATCCCTATTAACAATTCGTTTCCGCTAACTGATATTTGCATAAAGTGACAATTATCTAATATCAAAATGCCAGATCATGCTAACTTATTATTTATCTGCTTTTGTTGCCACCATCCTTGTCAGTAGAGTACCGAAATAACGCCATGATTCATATGTGTTTTTCCTTGTTTTTCAATTTTTTTTGTTGTTGTTAAACTAGAGATTATCAGAAATACTTATTGATGCTTAGGGATTTATGTTGCGCCAACACCGTCAAGGTCATATGACAACGTAAAAAAAACTTTCAAAAGCACAAAATATAAGCCCCTTGCCACTCACACACACACTTGCACGCGTAAAAGTTTTTTTTACAAATATATTTCTTTTTTATTACCTATTTCTACATCAGTAACATCAATACACACACATACATTCACCTTTAGTGTATAATTTGTTCAAAAATGACAAATCTATTTATATAGAAGCCAACAGGTAATGTAACATGCTAAGATCTATGCTCTGTTAATTGAAGGTTTGAAGAATAAACATTTAAGAAAATCTTTGTACATGTAAAAATATGATACCAACCCCTCACAGACACACGCGCGCACACACACACGCACGTACACACGTACGCAAACACACACACATGCACACACACACACGCACACACGCACACACACACACACACACACACACACATAGTCCACCTTGTACAGAGCCATATTTTCATATTTTATGCCAGAGTCATAATTCTGCAATCTTTTTTAGGTTCTTCTAAGCGATGTTACATGTCAATTGATATATATGGTAAGATCTTGGCTTTGTAGTTTTTATACAAGACGATATATAATATCAGTAAGTTTAATAAATAAGAATGCTACTTTACAACGGTTCATGAGCACTTGAACGTACAGTAACCATTAACGACATGAAAAGTTCAGGTAGCCCTAATAGGATGTTTTTGCCAGCAAAGGAAAACCCCGTTAAAGACGTTTCTTCGTAAGATAGGCTTACGAACCCTATGTCTATTTCTCGTCGTGTCAACATGCTTTGCACGACCACTCCCCTGAACTTCAGTAAAGTCCACAGGATACAAGTTTGCTCAAGGTTAAGTCTTAACATGTTAAGTTTGATCTTTAAAATTAAATATGTCAAAATACAGAAAAAATGTAATCACAAAATTGACAACTTTTAAGTCACCACAAATTCAGTGCAGTTGCTTCTCTTGAAATGTAAATTACAATATTTTGAGTTCAAGTTATTAGCACGACTTCGACATGAGCCACTGAACAAAAATATGAATCCTTGTCAATGGTCTTTCTTGGCGACGCCGGTGAACGGCGTCGTCTCTTATGGAATGTTTTTTGTTTGACCTATGGCAGGAGCTGTTATAATTTGCAGTTAATGTCATGTTGTGTTAATTAGTTTTATTTTGATTTGTAAAAATCAAGTAAACAAATATGTTGTTATATTTGTATAACTTTATGTAAAAAGCATGTGCATTGTGATATTATTTTCTCGAAATTGCAGGCTCAGTTTAACAGCTTGTCCCTTAGCTGTATTGGCAATACTAAAACCCGGATTTCTTATGCATTTATGTATGTTCGATAATTGTCCTACAAGAAGAACGTTCACCTGCAAATGAGTATTAGGATAGGTAATGGAGCTAATGTAAACGATTATCCTATTGATTTTATTCATATTACGTTTATCTATTGCACAGAATGAGTGTTTTTACAAAGTGTACCAGTATCCGGATTTTGAAAACTATCCGATTTTCTGCAATTACTGCTGTCATATGGCCATCTAACTTTTTATGAATACTTTACCATTACTTTGTATGGCTTAATAAAAGATAATTTTTGCTGTTTAGGGTGCTCTTTTGGGTTTCAGGTTTTCTCTATTTTAAGGGAAGTAACTCATGTTTACAAAATTATTTGTTCTTTTCTGTCTATCTTAGGTATTACTTACTATTTTTGTTGTATAAAATGTACCAGTTGTAACGTCATCAAAAGCATAGAGAACCTGAGGAGTGAATATTGATAGATTTTTTACTGGCTTTATATACCTTAGACTGGATTTTTTAGTTTGTTCACTTAGTACATACCTACAGGTATTCTGCTACATGAATCTTCTAATCACTATGTGAAACTAATAATTACTTTCTATGTGTTTGTATATAAATTGTTAATAAAAGAACCTTTGGCTTAAATGAAAGGTAGAAAATTAAAGTTTTGGATAAAGGTGCTCATGTCCATGTATCAAAACAGAGAAAGGATGACATCCTGAAGTGATCAATTTTAAACACTTGATATATATGCAGTTAGTTATATTTAGTTATATAGTAAAGCCTAATGGAAGGTTAAAAGAGGGACAGTATTTGTTACTGTAAGAGATATGCCACTCACACAACTCAATCTTTATTATATGATATAGACTATTTGAGATTTTTTTTACTTTTATACTATGCATTATAGTTTTCTTTCTACAAGATTATGAATTCCATCTGTCATGTGGTCGATATTCCGTGTTTTTGAATATCGTTTTTTATGTATCATTTTGTCTTGTATTTGTATATATATCTCTTGTATTTGTCTGTTTACAGTCCGATATACAATCCATTATCCCATATCATTCCTATATCATTCCATTTCATCATCTCATTATAACAACTAATTTCTCATATTTCATTTGACATAATTTGCATGCCGGGCCTCAGTTTTTACAAACTTCCCGGAAAAACCATCTCACGCATGCGCACTTTGATATAAATATTTCTATTGGTTTGCGCAGAAATTGTTGTCTTGTTTATTTATATTATTTATTTTATCAAGCGTATGTTTAATGTCCTTACAGGTAATTGTTGTTATTCATCATGTTTCATTATCATCATATTTCCATTGAATCGTTTATGTATTTTGGAACTGTATTTATGCACTTTGATATAAATATTTCAATTGGGTTTTGCGCCAGAAATTGTCATCTTATTTATTTAATTTATTATCAAGGCGTATGTTTATGTCCTTACAGGCATAAACAGACCATTCATACATCTGAAAAGGGACCATACGACACATACAATACAAAATGTTAATAGGATGTTATATTTATCTTTAATAGAAACTGGGAATGCATAGATGTGTATCGTAGTATACGGATATAATGTGTATTTCTGTATTTAAAGACTTACAGTTATTGATGGATGAGACTTGCATTTAAATTATAAATGATAATACATGTATCGGTTAGTCTACAGGTTATAGGTGTTTATACCCAGTGCTAGCTGGCTAATAATAGTATCTATAATAGAGTTGTTACATTATAGTTTTCTTTCTACTAGATTTTGAATTCCATCCATTAGTACCAATGTTAATGTTAATGTTAGGATTTCATATATATTTGATGGAAAACTGGGAATTGTTAATGTTTATGTGCATACATGTATATCTTTAGTATATTGATGTGATGAGACTTATAATCTTTTGTGTATTTAAAGAGTTTCAGTTATGACATTTTTATTAAAGGGACGAGACTTTCATTTAAAGTTATAAATGACAAAACATGTATTGATTGAAAATGTCCTTAAACTTGGATCAAGCAATATAATTAATAAAGTCTCAAAAAATCATATTCTGAATAGTTATTCTAATTTTTTTCTAACATGTGAATAGTTTGAAAAGGACAGCTTCTGTCTTATCTATTTGTAATGGAGGGACACCGGTCTCAACCTCCAGGTCTCCAGAGTCAACCCGACAACAGACTTTTCATAGAGTAGATTGTTACTTGCCCTTGAATAAATTTGTGCTCTAAATTTTATAGTGGGTGATTTGTGCCACATGAAAACCAACAAAGTACAAAAAGTAACCGGGCGCCAGATGAAAACATAAAAATAAAATCAACCACAAAGTGGTTCGTTTCTTGCATTGTCATGTTTTCGCCCGGTGCCCCTGATGCAAAATACAAATCAGCCTTCATATAATTTCTTATCATAGAAAAAAAGGTTAGTTTTTTATCTGTACAAAAAAGATATTGTACAAGTATTAGTACAGTTATGTTCATTTTCAAATTGACCTGTTATAAATAATGAAAATAATGACACAACCAATAACTGTCTAAGCCCTTTTTAGTAAAAATAATTATACAATATATAAATTGTTATTTTGATAAAGCCTATGGGTATGTACGTTTTTTTATTTCTTATTTGCTTAATTAAGAATTAATCTACCTGTTAACTAAAAGTATCTGTCACGGTTTAGAACTGTTCACTAGGGGGAAAATGTGATAGCTTAATCGCTACAGCTCCGGTATATTATTATGTGGGTCACAGGTTCGAGTTCTGGTCAAGCTGAACGTTTTTCTCATCCTGTGACTGCATATAACCTTAAGTTTAATTCACTATGCTCTGTAAATATCAGAAATTCAAGGACAAATCAATATAGTGGGGGGGGAATATGTTGTGGTTTAGAACTGTGTTATTATTAAAGAGAAAATGTGTAGCCGGCCGGATAGCTCAGTTGGTCTTCTGACAGTCATGGGTTCGAGTCATGGTCAGGCAGTTTCAGTCAGGGATAAGAAGTGGTTTTTCAACTGACACATGTTTGATTCATTTACAGATTGTATTAAATTTGAAATGGATAAAGGCAATATTGCATGATATTTTTAGATCTACAAAAGGCATTTGATACAGTTATTCAGACTACACTGCACATGAAGAAGTTCTTCTTCGTCTTCATGAAACTTCAAGCATCTGCCATAGGTAATGACATTCTTACATGGTTCAAGTCTTATCTATGTTAGACAGCAGCTGGTGGATGTGGCTGATACTCATTCTAATACTGCTCCGAGTACCTATGGTATCCCCCTCAGGTTAATTTTAGGTTATCTTTTATGTCTAATGACATGTCTGCAACCATAAGCAATAAGCTTTTATGATATACTGATGACTCAGGTATCCTTGTATCTGGTAAAATAAATCTGAAAAAAATGTTCTCTTATGGCATGAGTCTTATAAGATTGGTTAATTGACTACAAATTGTCTTTTTCATCTTGGCAAGACAGAGTCTATTCTTTTTGTTTTAATTTTCAGCTTAAACTGGGCCTAGCCTCCAGGTCACATGTAATGGTACTGCTATAAAATACACATCTTTTGTTAAGTATTTAGGTACAAAACTTGATCAAATTTTTTTGGCGTCGCCTTTGATGCTTTGCATCAATGCTTTTCTTGATTAAGTTTATAATAATCATGTACAATTTGCTATATTTTGCTCTCTGGAAAATATGTCTGCTACCTTGAATGAAATCCGAGGCATGATGCCAGGTTAATCTAAAAAACAGTCACCTTTACCACTAAACCACTGATACCCTTTTAAATCATGTTTCATATTCTATGATAATAGGCAGAGAATTTACCAGAGTTGATGAACCATAGAAATGTACGTGGTAACGATATTCGAAATTATTAAAAACACACACACCTATTTAATTTTTGACAAGAGAGGGTATTTTGAAATAGTCTTTTGCAGGCAATTAACTTGCTCTTTTGATGCATTGATGATATTTATGTGCCATTAATCAAATACTTGTATATAATCTTTAGTGAAATATCTTATCCATTTAATAAATCTATTTATAACAGTATCATTTCCCTTTTTGTATTTGTTTTGCTTATTTGTTTTTTGTTTCTTCATCATTATTTTGTTAAATAAAATGCCAATTTCAAAACATGTTTGGTCATATCTAGACGGCCGATCAACCTCGACTACTAATCCCACGTGATTTCTTTCCTTGTTGATCTTGTTTTTCATATTTTCCGAATCATGAATCAGCAGTGAGAGACAAACGCATTTATACCCAATGTCTTATATCAATTGAAATGCCACGGAAAAAAGCCCTGTCCGTTGAAAGAACCAGCTACTGTGCATTACTAATCTGATTCTCTCCCTATTGACATTAGTCAGCGAACTTCATATTGTATTGAATGAATATAAATATGTATATATACATCCTAGATTGTATTATCTCATTTTTATAGCAAGTCAAAACAGCACAATCTGCTTATTATGAGTCAAGTTAGGGAAGGTGTTTATCCATCCACTGCATTCATATTACAAGATTTCGTTATTGTAATGTTCTATTTTAATCAACGTTTTTGTTTTCTCCACGTGTATAGTAATCCACTGTGCCACTTTTCTAACAAATTAAAACCGATATTTTGTCTGAAAAGCGCGACTAAATAGAATTGTTTGAACAGACAGAAGTCAGTTGTATCTCTTTTTGACGTGCATATTAAGAACCAATTTGTTTGTTTGATTGGGTTTTACGTCAGCCGACAGCATAGGTCATTTTGCGACGTTCTAGCTTAACTGGTCGAGGAAGACCTCAGATGCCCTTCCATGCATTATTTCAGGCACGAACGGGCACCTGAGTTGAACCACCGACTTTCCGTACGCTAGCTGGATAGCTTCCTCACATGAAATAATCCAAAGTCCCTGTCGGGATTCGACAGCGGTACCGGTGAGGGGCAAGTAGTTTGAAGTCAACGACCTTAACCACATGGCCACGGAAGCCTCGAGAACTAATTTAAAGAAGAGTAAACCAATACCAAGAAAAGCACAATGACAAACAGAAAAAAATATATATCAGCTGTGATCCCATTATCAAATTTGGCTGGATGTAAGATTGAAAACAAAAGACAAACGACCAAAAAATACGCAAACTATAAAAAAGGGATATTTTTGAACAGTTTTAACGATATGAAGTCGATAGCTTTCTTATTATTGGTATTCTTTTTAAAGTACTGCCAGTATACATTTTAGAAAAGGATAGATTTGTGCACCAGACGGAATTATGTGTTTTTATAAAACAAATAACATTTAAAAAAATAAAATAAAATGATTCTCCATCACATTTGATGTATGGTCTGTTGAAGATCTTAAAGTTATTCATCTTTAAATATATGAATGTGAATATGAATATATGAATGAAACGCTCGTTCGAATACTTTTTCATCACAAAGAAAATACGTCCGTTTTCTGAATCATGAGCATATACTTCATTTTGTTCCATGTGTGCTTCTATATGCACAGCACCTCCATCAGAAGGCACATTTCTATTGTTCTGATTAGAAACAGAACCACTGGAAGAGGTTTTCGTCGAGAGCCATACACCATTGCTCTACGCTATGCCCCGTTCATGTCCCCAACTTCGCCATAAGGAGTGCCACCTCCAATATCCTGATACGAAAACATTTCATCGGAAGATATGTTTTGTTTGAGTCTTAAATTGCTCTCTATTGTACCCTGCGCATGCCTCTAACTTGGCCATGTGTAGCAACACGACCACCAACCTTATACGGAACCAATGCATCGGAAGATGCATGTGGTTTTGAGTCATTTATATGCCCCAGTTCTGCCACCAACTTCACCATATGGAGCAAGATGCCCACCAGTACGTCAGAACGAGACCACCGAATGGTCTCTGTTGTACCATGTTATCAACTTTGCCATGGGGAGAAAAACATCTACAATCTTCATACGAAATCATGCTGTCTGAAGATGTATCTACATTATAATCGTTCAACGTGTCATCACTGGAAATACTCTTTTGTCGTGAATCATGAATATCTGATGTCTGTGCAAACTGTTCTTTGGCCAAGGCATTAACTACGGTTGACTGGCCAGCCGTTTACCACCACCAATCGAAGATACATGTGGTTAAGAAAAAACATGTAAAACATGCTCTGAAATAAATATCTTGAAAGCTTTTAATGAAAAAGTTGCACATTTGATAGGGTTTTATATATATAAGGAGGCAGAAAAGAACCACGTTTATGAAGAATACTAGTAAATATGCGATAACAGATATTTTGATTATTATTATTTGAAGTATTTTTAACACTTAACTCAAAAAGCAATATGTATTAGAAAACATTTCAATATCTAGAGTTTGGAAATTTCATCCTATCAATGAAACAAGAAAATTCATGGTATTAAATCATAGGGCTTTCTTACAATTAATACATTTTTCATATCATATCAATAACTATAATGAAAATTTAATTGAGACATTTTAAAAAACGAAATGGCACGTTGTTTATTCACCAAAGCTTTGATGAAGTTAGCAATTGTCAATCCGCTGCCTAACTGGTTTATAGACTGAATGTGACCTGTTCATAATATTTTATAGAAATTCAATCAACGCTATCCAGTTTATGAACTTAATTAGTAAATGTAAAACTCAACATCACAAATTTTTGGTGTTAAATTCACGGACTTATATGTGATTTTCTTTACATTTTAGCTTACATTTACAAGTTGGATACAATAATTTCTGCCACCATAATTATAACCATATATTTTGTGTTAATTATTTGTTTAACACGTTACCCAACTAGTTTATCACACAATCATCGCTATTTATATAATTAACGTGTTAAGTAACGTGTTGATAACTCCCTACTTACATACTACTTACTATTTGATATTTGCCTTAGACCGGATATTATTTTTGAAAACAAAGCTGATGCAAACTGGTATTACGTTACAATTGACACGACGTGATAAATTTATATATGTACATTTACGATATCAAGTTATTACTCCATTACTAAATAAGATGAGCGATTAGGGAGATTTTGTCGAAATCTTGCATTTTACCAAACAACATGTAAACTACCCAAAACAGGACATCGTATACATATGACAAGTGTATTAGATATATGATACACATACCTTCATTACATTTTTTGACAGTCTTGTTTAAGCACTAACAGAGACCAGAGGTCACAATGATAAACAGGATCAGGCAGCCGGGGTGAGGCAATGAATGAAGGACCAGATGAAACTGAACAATCCTAATAAATATACATGTATATATATGCACTGAATATACAATATGCATTTAAAACAAAATCACAGCGACTAAACGAAATCACTTTGTCATGCCTTGCAAGCCTATTTGACTAACGCTAACAAACAGCTGCTTTTTCCGGTCGCTGTTTTTCCTCGCAAGCCTATTTATTTTAATTTGAATATTTCGTGCAAAACAATGTCAACATGGCCATCCCTCGCCAATTGTGTTTGCTCACTGGAAGAATGTATATGTAGTAGAGCAGAATAATTCAATTTTAAGAGGTCTTTTGGTAATGAAAACTGATGGCTGAAGTGATAACAGATTTGAAACCTATGCGATTACTGATGGCTGAAAATAACAAAGGACATTAAGTGAAAAATAATGCAGGGTAGGTTATCATTATTGTGTGCTGCACCCTCCTCAGTGAAATCTATCCACCTATGAAGCTTCAAGTTGTTACCTCAAACACTTTTTGAGATAAGCTCCCGACAAAATAGTATTAAAAAAAAGAACAAAAGGCAATAACTCAAAAATTATTCGTGGTAGAGTTATCATTCTTGTGCACTGTACTCCTACTCAATGAGGTCTATCCACCTATGAAGTTTCAAGTTGATACCTCAAATTCTTTTTGAGATATGCTCCGGACAAAATAGTATTAAAAAAGAACAAAGGGCAATAACTCAAAAATTATGAAAGATAGAGTAATCATTCTTGTGCATTGCACACCTCCTGAGTGAGATCTATGGACCTATGAAGTTCAGGTTGATATCTCAAAGGCTTTTTGAGATATGCTCCGGACAAAATAGTATTAAAAAAGAACAAAGGGCAATAACTAAAAAATTATGCAGGATAGAGTTATCATTTTTGTGCACTGCACTCATCCTCAATTAAATCCATCCACCTATGAAGTTTCAAGTTGATACCTCAAATAAAATTAATTTTGAAAAAGAACAAGGGCAATAACTCAAAAATTGTATAGGAAAGTGTAATCATTCTTGTACGCAGCGTTCCTCCTCAATAAGATTTATCCACCTATGAAATTTCATGTTGACATCTCAAACACTTTTGAGTTATGCTCCACTCAGGTGAAAAATTAAGTATGAAAAATAACAAAGGGCAATAACTCAAAAATTATGAAAGGTAGAGTTATCATTCTTATGCACTGCATACCTCCTGAGTGAGATCTATGGACCTATGAAGTTTCATGTTGATATCTCAAAGGCTTTTTGAGTTATGCTCTGGACAAAAATTAATTTTGAAAAATAACAAGGAGCAATAACTCAAAAATTATGCAGGATAGAGTTATCATTTTTGTGCACTGCACTCATCCTCAACGAGATCCATCCACCTATGAAGTTTCAAGTTGATACCTAAATAACTTTTTTAGATAAGCTCCGGACAAAATAGTATGAAAAAGAACAAGGGCAATTACTCAAAAATTGTATAGGGAAGAGTAATCATTCTTGTACACAGCGTTCCTCCTCAATAAGATCTACCCACCTATGAAATGTCATGTTGACATCTCAAACACTTTTGAGTTATGCTCCACTCAGGTGAAAAATTAAGTATGAAAAATAACAAAGGACAATAACTCAAAAATTATGAAAGAAGAGTTATCATTCTTGTGCACTGCACACCTTCTGAGTGAGATCTATGCACCTATGAAGTTTCATGTTGATATCCCAAAGGCTTTTTGAGTTATGCTCTGGACAAAAATTAATTAAGAAAAATAACAAAGGGGAATAACTCAAAATTATTCGTGGTAGAGTTATCATTATTGTGCACTACACTCCTACTCAATGAGGTCTATCCACCTATGAAGTTTCAAGATGATACCTCAAATACTTTTTGAGATATGCTCCGGACAAACATGTCGGACTGAAGGACGGACAGATGGACTGACGGACGGAAGGACGGACGGAGACTATTTCTATATACCCCGCCGCCTTTCAGCGGGGGATAATAAATAATTGCATACACTGTCTATATAAAAATAATATGTTCGAGGGCAAGACTCATTTTGGGGTTGACCTTTTGTTAATAATAAATCAATACTGTAGATTACCTGCAACCGGTAACATGACCACACAGCATCCTCCAATAGCACCACAACACCCCATATCCTCAAATCTATCTTTAGTAATTTTGTCAAAGCATGTTCTAAATACAGCCAAGAACATTACAACAAAGGAGGTAACTACAAGTCAAAGCGCTCTTGCATCTAATTCTGAAAGAAAAGTAATTTTGAAACATCTACTTGATGAGTCTGTGTTTTGCGAGACATAATCATTTCTATTTATTAATATTGTTCGGTAAAAAATCCCTTAATGTCGTTTTTTCCCTACCAAAGGTAATGTATAAATTTCCAGTGTAAATTTTATGGAAGTTCACAAAGGGCCTCTAAATTCTTACACACAAAATCAAAATTCATGCGCGCAACAATATAGTTCGGTGCAAGGTAATTGAATAAGTGAAAACAAGATGGTACAAAAATATATATATGTTTAAAACAATTTTTTAACATGATTTTGCCATCACATAAAATACAGAAACATTAGTTATATTGGATTCTTTCGCGATTCGATCTATAGCTAGTATATAAATTATTTCCCCTGATAAGTTTAGTAGAGAAGCGTAACATGTAGAAAAGAAAACCTTTACATTCGCGCTCCTGATATCCTCCTTTAAAAATGTTTTTTCGAGTGACTTCTAGAAAGTATTAATTAGTATAACTATTGAATAATTTTGAAAATACTTTATCATCTCTCATAAGCACCTCATTACAGGAACCTGACGTCAAAGTAATTTTTCATGCGATCCTATTGTAATTACTTTGTTCATGTAGTTTTATTTGCAAAACAAACTATTTATTAAGGGGTTTACTTTGTATTTAACTTACAATGATCATTAGAATGAGAATAGGTATTCATGCGAATTAAGTCTCTCTCTCTCTCTCTCTCTCTCTCTCTCTCTCTCTCTCTCTCTCTCTCTCTCTCTCTCTCTCTTTACATATCGTAACCACAACACATAGTTTTTACATATTTATTTTTTTTAAATAGCATTATACAGAGTGATACAGGCCAAAAGCAGTAAGGAGATTAATTTAACAATCTTTGTTTGCATAAATGTGTAAAAAGTAGGAAAGGTATAACAAAATGTACTTAAAAGATTCAATATTAGACATGGAAAAAAATTATTTCCATAAAAATGTAAAAAGTAGCAAAGGTATAACAAAATATACTAAAATGATCTAATATTAGATATGGAGGAAAACAATAAATGACAATATATTTAATTACTAACTACAACCTTGTTCATTATTATCAAACTCGATGTTTGATTTAATTACAAATAGAGGAAAAAATATTTATTCAACACTCGAAAGACTTAAAATATACAAAAGACCAAACAAAATGTGTTATTTCATCTAATAGATTTGCCATTAAATATGAATATTGTTTTAAAAATTCGAGTACATTGATCAAAGCAATTGATTACGAAATATAACATTAAAAATCAAGTTTCGGTTAAACCAAACAAATTTAACATTTGCCAATGTCACAAAATTCCCAATCAAGTTCATCTTCGTTCAATATGTAGCACCAAGGACGCACTTCACCACCAGGAGCCCGACAGTAATTTGAGGCACCTTCCACTGGTATTTCCGGAAAGTTTGGGACATAGTAATCGTAATAATATGCGTCTGTTACATCTGACCAAAGCAGACACTCCTTACCAGATTTTGTGACACTGACCTGTCCGTTATACTTGATGGCTGTTGTTTCAAAGCATTCCTTGTCTACAATAGAATTTACACAAATGTAATACATTAGTTGATACAATCGTTTTACAATGAGTGTTTAAAATCATGGATCTTAATAAAGATATTTTATTCCGGCTGAAAATATAGTTATGTTTTGTATGCATGAGACGTTGTTTAAATAAAATGATACAAAGATATAATATGTTTCATTGAAAACATTTGCTTACGTGGAGTTTCGATCACCTTCACTTTTCCCGGAACACATTTACCATTAATACACCACTACAATAAAATACATTCGTGTTTGTTTAATCATATTAAAATTAATAATGTATGGCACCAAGACAATATGAACTTACTTACCATTTTTAATTAAAAGAAATATAAAAGGATAATAAATCAGCATCGCAAGATGCTTCATTACGTTTTTCGTTTTGACATATGTAAAGTTATCAAATGTGCGACCACGAGGATGTTACTTCCATACAAAGATGACATTCTCCTTAAACTAAGATAGAATGTGTATGTCATTAAAATTTACAGGAATATGAAAAGTCAACTTTCGGACATATGGAAGAGCTAACTTGGTCTTGAAGCCTATCTTGTGTTACTTATAGCAAGTGGTTTGATAATCTAAACGTACGGAGAGATATAATTTTATCAACCGTATATGAATATGTAACTTCCAGATATCCTAGACTAAGCAAACTTGTGCAATAAAGACATTGTTATTTCAAGTTGCAATGGCGTGTATCATAGTACACGTTTTATCATTCTGTATGGTTGTATAATGTGACAAATCATTTGTATATTATTTAACCTTATTTGCGCCAGGTTTACCACAAGGAGATCCTCGAGCAGGGGTGTAAGAAGGGCAACCACCTTTGCCGATACATAATAATTCCTGGCAAATTCTCTCATCTGTTTCCGGTAATCCGCCAAGTTTTGTCTATAATGAAATTCATATCAAATTATCGATACTTGTTATAAATTATTTGATTCTTCCACCAAATGTAATAAAATGTTCTCAATAATTAAAGTATTTTGTAACTTCAACTCTTAACCTTTGACATATGAACGTTTAATCTTTACCGATATTTCTTTAAAAACGGAAAATAGTCATTTTTTTCACACGCATTACTCTTATACAGAATGTGCAAACTGAATTTAAATTGTTGGCGAACGCCCACATTTATAGAAAAACCAAAACGTCATTAATAGATGGATGAGTATAATTATGACAGAAATTTTGAATAAAGTTCAATATAGAATTTATCGTACTCCTAATTTGTTAGAACATTAATATGATTTAAAAGTACATTCATTTGTGTCTGGAAAACTTACAGGGCATACACCAGAATAGTCTCCCATATGCAATTTACATTGTTGATCAAGAGTATGAAGCTCTCCAGGTAATTTTTTGTTATGTTTGTCCCACTCTGTTTTATCAAAATAATCTCCGTGATCTGTCATACATGAGGCGTCTTCTCTGAAATGAGAAAATATCAATCAGTATGCATAACACAAGTGATTAGCTATCTTTAAATGGACCGTTGGTAGGATTACATAATATCGGTGGACTACTTTAATACCTTAATAATTTCATATCAATTATAAATTTCATTACTGACTTATGTGAAATAATAGTGAAATTATAGTCATTAGAATTAAAAGTCATGTATTTGTCAAATTGCAATAATGAGTTATAGATATTGGTCTACTGTGCACTTTTGCTCACTCTCTATACATATTAAAAGTTCCATGTTCATATCGGTCATTGTTAAAATGATAAATAGAAAACAAAACAAGCAGGGCTAGACAGAATGAAATGATATCTATTTAACTTCCGCCATAGCCTTAAAAACTGTGTGGTTGGTTATAATATAATAGATTTACTTACGATTGAAAAAAATTCTTGATCGATTTAATAGAGCATGGGCTAAATCTCCAAGGATTAACCTTATATGGATTATTATACGATAATTGGTTAGTGATTGGTGCCATAAGATACATGTCTTCCTTTCTGCAGTTATTAGATTCACCATCATGATCGGCATTCAAACTAAAATATATATTGATATATATGACATAAAGGTACACATAACATTGTGCCACGTAAATGAACAACTCAACAATAATCGCAATAGCCCGTTATCTTGTAATCTACGCTAATATTGCTTTTTAAAGTACATTTTTAAAGAATATCTTAAACTGATGTACAGCTTGTGTTTTCTAGACCTCATGATGAATTCGAAATGAAACGGAATACACAAAATAGATCAAGTTTATCAGTTCGCAGGATTTTTAATCAAATCATCCTTATAATTAATTTAATTTGATAAATTCTGTTTAATTCTTTACCGGATGTTATTGGAGCATCGGCGTCCAAACCCAATCAACAATGGTTTCAATTTGCAGTGTTGACCATGTTAGATATTTAAAACTTGACTATAGAATATATTAAAGTCACAAATTAAATTACATTTTTATGCATTTGTTAAGAAAACACTTACTTGTGTCCAAGTTCATGGGCCGCTGTAGTAGTTAGATCATAGTAGCCTGCGTCCTGTTGAAGAGAGAGTTTTTGCTCACTACAGGCACCACCAGTAAACGCAATACCAACCATACCTGTGTTTTCAATATCTCCGTCAAATAGTTCGCAACTAAAGAAGTTGAAACATAAAATGACTTAAAATTATCATTCAATTGAACAAAAATGTATAAATCTTTTCATGTATAAAAGTCATGAATGCGCTAATGTCGTTTAAGGTTTTTAAACATAAATAACAGTAATTGAAACATAATATATATTATTTACACGTTCAACGTCTAGAATCGTACATTAAAATTGTTATTCTGTGAGATAGAATACTGTTATCAAAATACTAAATATTTCACGCGTTTCTATAGTAGTAACATGAAATAATTGTCTTTCGCGACGTTACTCATTCAAAAGGGTGTATACTGATCAGTCGTGTTTAATGAAACATGTTGTAAAAATTATTTTCCACTTCCAATTTAGCACGTGGCATCCGAAGTGACTAGGGATGCAGGAAGCAGTATTTTATCAAGTTTAGAATCTTTATAAGATTCTAGACTGCAAACATTTGAGAAGAAAATCTACGACATTTCACAAAATTAAATATCGGCGTGTTCCAGCAGTACTTTTGTTTGGTCTCGGGCAACAGTTTATGGTGAACGCTAATGTAAAGGAAAAACGAGATAAGCAGACGGTTATTTTGCCCGCATTTCCGAGACAGATTCGTCTACTAGTAATAACTTTACACAAAGGCCAATCGTTGGGTCTTTTAAAATAGAGAAAAACAGAATCCCTAAAGAAAACATGATAGCTTGAATACAAAATATTACTCGATATGTGACATTCTTAAAATATAACTTCAACAATACGTTAACGCAGAATCTTATGTTTTGTAATAAATAATTCCTCCTCCAGTTGTGTAAGGTGAATAGAGTCCTAAATGAATTATTCATTAACTTGTTACATGTAGGATATATAATAGTTAAATAAAACAATGAATGCAAGCATGTTAGGGAAAGTTGAACTTACCCGGTGAATATCATGACATGGTCGTCGTTTTTCATAGGACTTAGTTTCTTAAGCCAGTCTTGCGAGTAAGTTATATATTTGTCTCCATCAACAAAAGGCTTGTTGTTATTGAAAATAGGTGCATCCTTTCCTTTTGGAACCGGGCTAGTGTCATCATCTTTCTAAATTAACAAAGTACAGTTGAGGTCCCTTTGTTTTTTTGGGGATTAAATACAGTATCAGTTACTGAAAGCAGGGGCAATATAAAAACTAAATGGCATTCAAATTTATGATCGGCTTTATCCGTGGAAACAGCGAGTCTGCAAATAAGCAGGGGCAATATAAAAACTAAATGTTGTTTTGATTACCGTGAATCTAACATGCTCTAAATCCATTTTCCAAGCATTACGGAAGTCAAATTTGCTCTTTCTTCACAAGAAGAGATGAAAGTTTAAATGTCGATGTGTATTTTGAAACACATTTATTCGATACCTACCTGTGAATTTCTTATATTACAATTCTTAAAAAAGTTAAATAACTATAATTATTAAACGAATGAACTTGCGAACTTTAAAGTTTGTAAAGCAGATATTGTCCAAAGAAAGAATTTGTTGTTGTTTTTGTTGTTATTTTTATTTTTTCTAAGCCTGTCGTAAGAAAGTGGAAAGAGCAATATATAAACAACACAGATCATCAAAAAAGTATTAGAAACAAAGATCCTTAAGAAACAGAAAATAATGAAGTACGTCACAGTTTAAACGTTACATAATAGACAGCAACTAGGTTTAGTACAAACAACACAAGTTTGCTTCTTTAAAAAGAAGCATGCGAGAGGTCTTTTTGCTGCTGTGGAAGATTTGTTTAATTTGAAAATATTTGGAAATAAGACACAATGAATGGTTACAAATTACAATTATTTAACAAAATATAATTTATTATATAAATTGAATATATAGTATCATAATGAAAGTTTGTTTACACTTCATTTTTTAATGTTTTGAAAGATTCATGAGATTATATGCTGGAGAAATGGATTTTTTCCTTGACGCATTAGGGATACTTTATATACAAAGGAAACTAAATTTAAAATAAATGATATGTATATTAAAAGTAGTATCAAAATAAAAGTTTCTTGTAAAATTCAATAAGCAAATTTTCGATTTATGTTTTGGTAATTATATGAAAACATTTCCTCTACATTTTCCAAAACGGGCATAAAGTATGTTAATCAGACAATTTTAAGTCAAGGATTTACATAAAAATGTTTTATATCATTTGATTCGAATAAACAGAATATAAAGCTGCATGCCTCCAACCATAATATTTTAAGAAAATCAAACTTGTGTCAAATGTGTGCCACTTGCGCCAAAAAATCCCCGTTGCGTTACTTAGTCAAACCAGTTCAAACGCGATACACGGTTCACTCGGTCATATAATAGTGCATGGTGTTAATGTAGCTATATATGTTCACTGTTACTATTTATCGTTACTGTTACTATTTATCGGAACAAGAAATAGTAAAACGCTTTTCAGAAAACAATACTGTAAAAGATTTATACATTTAAAAGATTAGAACGGAATGAAACATCCACGTGGCGCTAAGTAACGTAAATAATATTTTCCGATTTTTCTTTGTACCGATCGATTCGTTCACTTCGATGTTCCGTAATGTACCGGAAAACGGTGTTTAGCTAGGTTTTCGAAAAGGTCAATTTTTCGTTTAAGTTAAGTCGTATTTTGAAACGGAGCATGCGCAAAACAAATTTTGTAGACTGCTCCTAATGGTTTTAAGCTGTAAATGAGATTCATTTACTACAATCAGATACGCAAAAATGGATGCCGCCAGCAATCAGTCTGAACACTATGGAGAGGTCTGATGACCTCTCCAATGAGCTATCGCGGATACTTATGTAAATAAATTCTATCATAAGTAAAGCCTAATTACAACGCTCACCTCATAGTAAATAAATCCTGATATCGTCACGTAAATGTTGAGTTCAGGATCTTCAATACTTTCGTACATCAGACTGACCTGTTAATCAAATAAATATACATGTACTAACATAATTTGCAATATAATTGCACAATACGCAGTAATTATTTTACCAGTTTTCTTACCATGTACTAAGTTCTTATAAATAGAGAGGTTGTTTTTTTGCTATTACTTATAATTAACTGCGAAAGTGAACGGCAACTTATTTTTTATCATAATCATATAAACTGAAAGAATGTCATTTCATCTGTGAGCTTTAATGTCTGAAACAAATGTGAAAAACAATTAAAAAGTCAATGGAACCGTACAATTATGCAGGTCTGATATAAATAATGGCCAGGAATGAATGACGCAACACAACTACTAAACATTTATACCTTACAAACCTTTGTACATAACTGTTTCTAATCATTTGAAAATGGTTATCGTTACCATCTTCTACGACATGATATTCATTAGCGAAACAAATTTCACTTAATTCCTCGAGTTTTATTTTCAAGTGTTCAGAACATTTTCATAAGTTTTTTTAACAAATTGATATGAACATCTGTAATGTATCATTTGGATATTTTTTATGAAATATTTATTGGGAAAAATGTTGGTAGAGTTCTAAGAAACATTAGCATTCGCATATATGTGAAGAATTTTGTTTCTAGAACACTTTAATATCTGCTAAATATTGTTATGTCATATCGGATCATGTTTCTAACACTTGCCAACAACATCCTTATATAACTTTTTCGTAGTTTGTTTTCACTTATGGTACTAAAACCATCAACATAATTGACCAATTCACTTTAAATGTAGTTCAATCGAGCAAACTTGAAATTACACGTTAGATAGTACTTATCCACACATTTGCCTAATTTGATAATGAAATTTTTATTTTCATGTCGTTTATAAGTTTAAAGTAAAGTTCCTACCTGGAAACACATGTCTTCGTAAAGATGTAGATACCTATAAAATCTACTTCGTAATTATTTTATTGAGGAAAGTAGTCAGCAATTGTTATAAAAACCACGATATTCATAATCTTTAATAAACGGTGGGTAGCTAAAGATGTGCCTGCGACTATCTGGTTTTATCTACTGTGTAAATGTTTATATTTGCGCTGTTTTTAATGTAGTCAATATTTCAAAGAAGCAGAACGTATATTTAACCATTGACTGTGGGATTTATCAATCTTTAATGTTGATCGACAACACTCTGAAAATAACATTGTATTTAGTGAAATGTTTTTTATACAGCACTACGTTGGTTATTACCAAAATTGACAAATTATTACACTTACACCATTCATAACATGCGTGAGATGTCGCCTTAGCCTATATCTAGTTGTTTCTTTCTTGTCATTAGAATCTTTTGTTCGCTCATAAAATCTGTAATCAGAAAATATTTGTAACTATATTAATGCTGAAAGTAATTAAAAAATACAAGTAACTGAACAAAATGTGTTTTTATTGGAAATGTTGAGTATAGTGTTAGAATATGATTTTTTTAATTATCATGAATTATAGTCATTTTAGTAGTAGTAGCAGCAACAGTAATAGTAACAGCTCCAGTATTATTTTTATTAATATCATTATTATTTTTTTCATTTTCTTTTTTTATTATTATTACATGACTTTGAAACAACAAGAGGTATCAACATGAAACTTTGTAGGTAGATAAATCCCATTAGGTAAAAGTTTATTGCAAAAAAAAAACTCTGCCTTGCTTTGTTTTGGCGTTATTGCCCTTCATTCATTTTTACACTTTGATATAACTCTGAAACTATATGAGATATCAACATGAAAGTTTGAAGGTAGATAGATCTCATTTGGTAGAAGTGCAGTGCAAAAGAACTATAAATCTGCCTTGCCTAATTTTGGAGTTATTATCCTTTGTTTATTTTTTTTTCAATTTGAACCTTGTCCGGGACAATGCCTTGTTTATTTTTTGAGTTATTGCCCTTTGTTCATTTTCACACTTTTAACATTGTCCAGAACATAGTTCTGAAAGTATAAAAGATGTGAACAAGACACTTTGTTAGTAGATAGATTTTATTGGGTAGATGTGCATTGCAAAAGAACCATAACTTTGACTTGCCTTATTTAAGATGTTTTGCCCTTTGTTCATTTTTACACTTTGAACTTTGTCCGGGACATAACTCTGACACTACAAGAGGTATACATTTCTGTGTCCAAAACCTATTCGGGAGCATCACCCGGTTCAACCGGTGCTTGTTATTTATTATTATTATTTAAGCGCTAATAATGGTAAGCTAAAAATGATGATCAATTATGGGAGTTGAAGTTATTTAATTTGTGTCCGAAATGTCTTTGTTTTATTAAGTAACGATATATGATAAACTTACTTCTTCCAAAGGTAAGGATCAATTACAACAATACATTCCACGGCATACTCCGTCTGCTGTTGTCGTTTATATGTATTTCCTCTCTGTTTAATCTGCAGAATTGTCGCATGTAAAGCATAGTCCTATTTTAAATTCAACTAATTGTTTAACAAAAGAAAAATCAGATTATTGTATAAAATACAATGATTTCTGTATACAAACATTTGAGCCTGAAAGAGATATTTTGGCACGTGTCGAGAGAATTCTCCTTTAAATCCCAGAACCAACCTTTTTACAATGTTTTAAATCAATATTTTATTTACTTTGAAACATCATATCATATCTGTTTAAGATCAACAAAACTTTCGAGAATGAACGTTCTTGCTTAGTTTATATAAAAAAAACGGGTGCCAAATTTTAAACCCTTAGAGGAAGAAGTTCTATTACTGTTTAAATGCATACATATTCAAATGTTATAAAGAGTGTACTAACTGAAAAAAGATAATTATTTTAAAAGTTTTAGAATATTTTATTCAATAGAGAAACTTCGTTGAACAATATTTTAAACAAAATCTTCTTTTGAGATAGCAAATCTTCTTCTTCCCATATGAACTAAATAATTTCAAACTGAATATAACAGTGGTCATCAACAAATAAGGTAGCATGTGTTAAATTAAAAGGCTGCTTAAAACAAAACAAAAACTGAGGTTTAATGAATATGCTATTAACATAATAATTTTTAATCTTAACTTACATTTCTATGTTTCTTTGCTCCTGTAGGAAAAGGAAAAGAAATAACATTTTTAATTTTCTTATTAAAGAACACTTAGTATTATTTTAATTATCAAACATTTATCGTTAAGCCTTATCTTTAGGAACACCTGCATTTTTCATTTTTCTTAAGTGTTTGCTTCTCTGTAATTCGCAACAACAGATAACAGTATTTTCAATATAGAATAGTATTTTCAATAACAAATAGACTGTTATCAGCTCAATGGAACGAAGTATAATTTAAGTACGAACCTTTATTATATCAATATATACAAATTCTGTAATCATTGCATGAGTTTGAAATCATGATGTATACAGGACCAATCCTTGATATTTTTATTGACAATCATGTTCAAAACGGACTTCTTCAAATACCTTATCATTTTGCCTTTCTAATATATACATTCGTACTGCGAACTGAAATGATGTTACTCTTTTGTGTTATTGTCCTTTGCATTTTAGCAATCTCTTATAAATCATTGTATAACTTGAGCTGAAATGCACTGTTTAAAACACATAACTCTTATCTATAATAAATTATCTTAATTATTCCCTTTGAATTTTTTTATGTTCAATTTTTTATGAAAAAATAGTAATTGACATATCAGCTTAGAACTTTATAGATTGATAGATCACTTTTGTTTCAGTGTTTGGGAATTATTGTACACTTTTGCAGTCTTCATATTTGCGTTGTTTGTTTTATTTATTTTTTATTTAAACTATGTACAGCTGTTTCTTTTTCTTTATTGAACTTACATTTTAATTTAGCAAAGACGCGGCCAAAACAAATGCTTGAAATAAAGATTGAAACTATATGTTCTTTCAGAAGATTAAAGTGACATTTTGCTCATATTTTCATTGTCAAGTTGAGCTGAACTGACTGTATATTTCATAAGACTGACTGTTAAAATGATGATTGACCAACAGTTGATATTAGAAAATGTTAAGAATAAAATTATAAATCTGCCTAAAATATAAAAAGACTGCCCCACTCTTTTTATGAAATGAACATTACAGGTAACTTTTAATTGATATTTATGAAAATTTCGTTTGAATCCATGCGTTGTTTATTGTTAATGTGAAATAAATTTTTATATTTAAAGGAATTATGGCAAAAGGAAAACTTATTTTGACATTCACTTGTTCACTCATTTATACCCTTGGATGGGCATAATGTCACTTCGATGCGTACATTCTAACTCGTCTACCTAGATTCCGACTAAATATTTTAGTAATTTTTATCAATATAAGTTTATTTGATCCATGAGGACAAGTGACAAGATGCTCATTTTTAATCATTGTCAAGTTGAGCTAAAATGACTATATTCATGTATTTGAAAAGCTTGACTGTTATTTTGAATTTATGATATATCTAAAAAGTCCCATTTTAATGAATTGGTAATTCGGACAATTACAACAATTAACAAAATGTTTGATGTTCATAGTAATACTATATTATATGGTTTATATGTAGCAGGAGAGGGCTACTCCCGAGGCGACAGGTTGCAAAAAAATCAGAACATTTATTAATATACAAAGAAAGGGAAACAACTTGCCCTTCTACAATATAATCATCGCTTAACTCATTATTTTTCTGATTTGAAATTTTAAGCGCTTTTTGTGATATGAAACAAAACATTTAAAAACGTGCAATGTTTTACCTATGTAGTCTTTCAGTCCAATGAGTTTTTTGGCTGGGTCCATTTTAGCAAAGTTCCTATTATGCAATACCACTCTGTTAACAACGTGTACGTTTAGATTAAGTGCTCGAAGCATTCTGGTGACCAAGAGGTTACTTACTGGACGTATTTCATACGTTTCTTTGCCAATGGTCAAAAATCCTTCCTAAAAGTATCAATCGAAGATAAATCTACCGTTGCTAAGCTGTTCAAAGAACAGTAAAAGAAAATATATGATTATTCATACGTTGCAATAAAATTTTATTCGCAATGAACCAATCAGAGAAACAATCTACAGGTGCCGGAAGCCATGAGGCGTATCTGCATGTTAAACATGTATTGTATGTAACTTTTAAAGCAATTCTAGATCAGTAATTTTACGAAAATACTTGTGCGGACTATATTCTATGCTAATTGTGACAAACGAAGTAACGATTTCAACATTTTTTTCTAAACCGTTATATAATACTAAAATAATAATTCAATTGCATGCAAATATAAAATAAAATGTATTTCATTACATAAAATACATACCAGAGTTCGTTTACATGAATCATCGACTGTTTTTTCACAGGTAACACTTACAGCCGCCCTATTTTGCACGTCATGATAGTACTTAATATCCTGAAATGATACTCGTAAAATAACGTAAACCATTTGTAAAAAATACAATAATATACAGGTGATGACAAAAAGAAATAGGACCATTGATAAATATAAATGTGGTATATGAAGCATTAGTATGATTAAAAACGTTTTAATATAAAGCCTTACTAAACCTTTTTACCATTTTATATAAACCAATCACATCTACATTATAGCTCATTACCATCTTAAAATATTACTTTACTTTTTGTCCATCAAGTTCTGTTTTGCTGTTGTACTTGTCCAAGGTTATGCTTTAGTTACTCTTTACAGTTTACACTGACTTATTCCAGTTTATATTTCAATTGTTTCAAAATGTTTTTTTTTCTAAAAAAATAAATTAAACGAATATAGATAATTAAAGGCATACATATGTGTTGCAAACCTTTTATAAAATTAAAACAATGGACTTCAAAAATTAATCACACTTTTTGATATCCCTTTTTATAAGACTTTGTGTAAAAATTGTGTTTTACGGCTATACTAACAAAGATAACGTGTGAACATTCTCTATTCATAAAGACTTTTTTGTGGAACTTATATATAACTATGACACTGCATAAAGAGTTGTTTTTTTCTATTTCAAAGCTGGAAATGGACACGGTTTTTACAACAAGCAATTAGAGTCTAATGAACTTAAGTGATTCATCATCGAAGGAAACTTTTGTAGAAAGAAAGAAAGAAAGAAAGAAAGAAAGAAAGAAAGAAAGAAAGAAAGAAAGAAAGAATGAAAGAAAGAAAGAAAGAAAGAAAGAAAGAAAGAAAGAAAACATTACTTCACTGGAATTCATACCTACCTCCACTGGTTTATTGTTTGTCTCTAAACGTCTTAATGTAGCTCGGTCAATATCTTGTTCATAGATATCAGCGTTTACATTCAGACGTTTATTTTCTTTAAGATGAAGCCTGGTAATTTTATCATCACTTCCAATAACATCCATCAAGATATGTTCAGGCAATCCCGGTTCCGGTGTCATGTCCCGAAGGCTTACGTAATGTTCAAATGCTAAGAATTAGAGAATTGGGATTAAAAAGGATTTTATCAACAGTTATAACAATAATTTATATCTTTAACTGTAACACCATTATACAAAAAAAATGTATGTCAACTTAACCATGCCCTACTTTTCGTGATAAAATGATCATAATTGAAAAACAAGATACTCAAATGTAAAAAATTACTGGAGATATTATTGTGTCTTGTGAAGAAACTAAAAACAGAATGGTTTTAGCTTTTATGATTACATAGCCGCAAAAGATTCACTGTCATTTTTGCTGTTCAAATTTTGGGCAAATTGATCAAATCATGAGTAATGATCTATAAATCGATTGAAAGTAGACAATAAATGATAATTTTAAAAGCACGATACATACCAGAAACAGAGGCCAAAGTTAAAAGCAGAACGATCATTTTGTTGTTCTTCATATCATGTCATGGAAATGAGTTCTTATTCTGATAGTAATGTCGCTAGTCTTCCAGCGCAGCGCTTAAATTAGATTTGATACGATGATCCGATATTTTTCAATGAGTTAAGTTGTGTATTGTTTTAATAACGTGAAAGTACATATTTTGCAAACAAATCACTTATTACTTCAAAACCATAATGATGTTTTTTCTAAAATACCAGTTACATGAGCAATAACTTTGCTCGATAAATGGGCATCACTTTCGGTCATAGAACAGTACAAAAGGCTCATTGGAAACACAAATTTAATTTAATTTTTCATCAACTGGCATTACCCTTGCATTTATAAAGTGTTGGCCTATAAGCCATATAAATCCTGAAATAAATCTGTTTTCAATCTACATTATACATTAGACATACAACAACACTTTGTTCTATATCTGTGAAAAAGATACATAGTGTCGTTGCCATTACTTACCTATATACCGGTTAATTATTTTTTATCTTAATATATATTCAACTTGCCGATACCAGGATCATTTGTGCAAAATTTCTTTTAAACGGATGCCACGGTTTTGAGACTTGTGCCAGGATCACGATCTTTTTTTATTGACAAATCAGTGTGTAAAAGACATAAGATAAATAACATACAGGGATACCAATTTCGGGAAATAACTGAAAATGAAATGACAAATGAAGATATTTACCAAAATCATGGACATGTATTGTTAAGAGTGTAAATCATGAGGCCATTAGTGCATTAGAACTTAACATATATCCAACATATTGAAACGTACCCGGGGTCTGCTAGCCCGGACACACTTCAATATCGACACGTGGGTTCTTCTCAAACACACGTAAATGGATAAGGGAAAATAGGGACACAAGGACTAAAAGATACGGACGCCTGAAATAAGATTAACACAACAATTTATTAAATATACATTTCACAAACAATAAAATTCGTATATAGTATATTCTGTGGATGGCTCTGGCTTGGGCTCCTCGTCTTAGGTCAGGAATATTCTTCTGTTACGTCTAGAATAATGTATAATATAAGATGTAATGAAAGGCTTGACAAATACGGTGTCACGTCTTGCCTGTGGTCTGGTACAAATTCTATGGTAGGAATTACCATGAAATGCTATAAGGTTGATGGGGTATCTAAAATGGTAACTACAAAATACAGTGGTGTTCTACCCTGGTATATGGGTATCACTATAAAATATGGGATTATGGCTATGGAAACTTGGTCTTCAGTCAGGATCTATCATAAATGGTAAATAATGCCAAACTGCCAAACTAGATGATTAAATATAAAGCTTCTATATAAACTATTACTGGCATAAAGTATTATATACCTTCTGGTGGCTGGAGATACATCCATATTCAATATAGTATAGATGTGGTCTGGTGGCTATCTACCAAGGTACTGACAATTTTGGCAGATTCGGGCTGCTATTTATAGTCTGGGACGCTGGGTGGCTAGCTTGGCTAGGGTGCCTAGCTTGGCAGTATCGTCATCGTCTTCGATGACGTCACTGCCAATCTCGCGCGGGCAGAAATTTAGCCAGTGCCAGCTGCCATGTTTAAATTGGCAGCGTGTGGCTAATTGAACATTAAAACGGCTACAACGTAGAAAATAAGTTATTTTAAGTAATATAACCATCGTAAATATTAAAAGGATGAAGTTATCTGTACATGTAGTGTATGTTTTGATGATTAAAAGTTGATGTCATGAAGTACAGTTAATTACTTTAGTACTTGAGTAGTTTCCGGATACGGGTTTATTTTCGGACGTAAAATGATGGGCTTGATCGTTACATTGCACCCCGCTCACATGGATTCAGCCCCTGAATAGTAGGAAGGTAAGTATATTTATAGTCGGAAGGTTTATCATTTTACCTAAATAATGTCATTGTAACACGACGTTATGAGATAATTATATTGTCGGGTAATTATCATTTGATAATTGGTTATTATTACACTAATTAGACAGAGGAGTTTAACTTAATTATTTGTCAAACTTGGTAGGTAACAGTTTTAAGTCATAAGACACATCATATTAATGCATATATTAATTATTATACATGCCTAGTAATAATTAAAATTTGCTAAATATTTGCAAATTTTCCATGTAGGAACATACATGTACGTATTGTCGGAATTGACAAAATAATTTATGGATGTTGTATAAATACAACTTCAATTATATGGCATAAAAACAATTGTATAAAGTGTCACGTATACAGGTATCATTCACTCGGCACAGTCAAACATTCAAATATAGAGCGCTCTATTATTACATTCATAAAACAAATACATGTATTTTATATTTACAGTGAATAGAGAGCTTGGGTGTATTGGTTAGTTGGTCACCTGGAGAAGCGGTTATTACCAACTGCTCATCTAAACAGAAGTATACTTCATTACATCCTCAGCCTAAAATACACTCCTTACAGTGGGACACTGCACAATCATGGCTGGTATATTTAATAATATTCATAATAAATTAACACTTGGCTAATTTAAGCACATAGGCCGGCAAGTCATATAGACAATATATCATCATAGTAATTAAATATCATAACATATATGGCCAATATTTGGTACCCCCAAGGTATACCAATAATAAAACTTCACTCTTTGATTTCAAAGGTGGCATCACTACTTTATAAGTGGAATACAAAAACATTGCACTGTTTTTGGTTAATCATTTAAAAATTTTCAATGTCATCACTCTAAATGGTAATTAGCTGTCCATTAAATAACTTTTAGGTCATAATGTTTCAGGCTAATTTGATGATAATGGTATGATGTCTCTTATTCTATTTAATTTCTTCATTTAGAGTAACGTTCTCCAGGTTCGAGTTTTGTTATTCTCCAGGTTTGTCATATTACGGGAAAAAGGACCACTCTGATGTGCAAGCAGAGGAACGATGGTGTCCACCTGAAGTCAATATTTTTGAACAACAGGGAGCGGGTTAAAGTGTCCACCAGATGAACAGGTAGTTAAGTAAACAGCTGTTCAAATTGGAGCAGGAAGGGGGTCCACCTGAAACTCATCAATGTAAAGGGTTGATTTGTAACAAGGAGCGGTGTATTTGGAATTCCATGTCTTCATTTTTGTTAAATATTCATCAGCTGGATTGGTAAGAATAGGTATACATTATTTATTTAAATATCACTTTCATTTAGGATCATAAGTATCATAGAACAACAACAACAACTAGTTGGTTTAAACTTCCTCTTATTATTAATCTCTATTTTTTTTTTATATATATTTATATCTATGGCATATTTATAGCATATAACTATTTAACTGTCTAGTCTGTTTGTCATGTATCTGTTAGATTGATCTCTTTTAAGGTCATTTAAGTCTCTATTAATTTACTCTAATGATTTGCAAATGGTATCAAGTTTAAGGTCTTTTCTTTCCTGTTCTGGGTCAGAGACTGATGCTACTAATTTATTTCTTTGTTTGTCTGCTGTACGGAAAGCCTCTAACCTAATAGCTGCTTGTTCGGCTTCTAATAGGGTTTTTGGTGATATTTCCTTTAGTCTTAATCTAATCTCTGAGTCTTTAATAGCATCAATAAAATGATCTAAGGCTATTGCCTCAATTACTTCTTTAGAAGCACTGGCATAATAAGTGTTTCTGGTCAGTCTGTATATATCTTGTGACAATTGAGAAAATTGTCTCCCCTTTTTGTTTTACTCTGGTTTTTAAGTTTGGCTTTAAAAAATGTCTGTTTCTATTGGCTGGACCATAACGTTGGTTAAGTAGGTCAACTAGCAGTTTATAGTCACAATGGTCTCTAGTATCGATTTCAGTCAACATTGATCGGGCATCAACCTTTAAACAACTAGCTAGGCATAATCCTTTGGATCTAATGTTCCAATTATTTAAATCACTACATATTTGGAACGATATTAAAAATTCATTCAAGTCTTCAGTACCATCAAAAGTTGGTGGTTTCACTTTGATAGTGTTTGTATTTGACATTCTATATGAAGAGGTCTGGTCATCATAAGATAAATTACTACTAGGTATGTCAGTAGAATTTGAATTTCCATTTTCAAATATATCTTGTCTTCTTTCTATGTTTTTAAGTCTCTGGTCTACAGCTTCTCCCATTGAAGTGAGAGCATTTTTCATTTGTGTAGCAATCTCAAGCATTTTAGCTTCAGATTGGGTAACATTGTCTTGTGCCATAGAGGCTGGTCTTGAATAGTCTGAGTCTTCATGGTCTTGAGATAAAGAATCTTCTCTATCTGTATTTGTATGGTCTACATTGACATCGATGTCCATATCAATTTGATTTTGTGCCATCTGGTAACGAATAGCAATGCCAGGGTTGGTTATAATTATTATATGTACTATGTATAATAAAAATAATAAAACTAGGTATAATGTATAATGTCTATTCCTTTCTGCTTTCAGGTTGGCCAGACAAGAATGCAGTCAGCAATGGGCATTCAAATAAGGCTATAATCATGCATCCAACCAACAAGTAAACTTGTTTGATTGAATGGTCAGCACCTTGGAAGATCAAAAATCTGGATCAGCAAATGAAATGAACTATGATACATAAAAAAATAAAATGTTCTGTCTCTTGGTCTCCTGGTTATTTCCCTGTAATGGTAGGGCAGACAACTGATTAATGGTTGATGATGGATCAATCTGGAAAATTATATAAATCTCATAAAATCATTGGAATCCCACTTCTGACACCAGTTGAAACGTACCCGGGGTCTGCTAGCCCGGACACACTTCAATATCGACACGTGGGTTCTTCTCAAACACACGTAAATGGATAAGGGAAAATAGGGACACAAGGACTAAAAGATACGGACGCCTGAAATAAGATTAACACAACAATTTATTAAATATACATTTCACAAACAATAAAATTCGTATATAGTATATTCTGTGGATGGCTCTGGCTTGGGCTCCTCGTCTTAGGTCAGGAATATTCTTCTGTTACGTCTAGAATAATGTATAATATAAGATGTAATGAAAGGCTTGACAAATACGGTGTCACGTCTTGCCTGTGGTCTGGTACAAATTCTATGGTAGGAATTACCATGAAATGCTATAGGGTTGAAGGGGTATCTAAAATGGTAAATACAAAATACAGTGGTGTTCTACCCTGGTATATGGGTATCACTATAAAATATGGGATTATGGCTATGGAAACTTGGTCTTCAGTCAGGATCTATCATAAATGGTAAATAATGCCAAACTGCCAAACTAGATGATTAAATATAAAGCTTCTATATAAACTATTACTGGCATAAAGTATTATATACCTTCTGGTGGCTGGAGATACATCCATATTCAATATAGTATAGATGTGGTCTGGTGGCTATCTACCAAGGTACTGACAATTTTGGCAGATTCGGGCTGCTATTTATAGTCTGGGACGCTGGGTGGCTAGCTTGGCTAGGGTGCCTAGCTTGCAGTATCGTCATCGTCTTCGATGACGTCACTGCCAATCTCGCGCGGGCAGAAATTTAGCCAGTGCCAGCTGCCATGTTTAAATTGGCAGCGTGTGGCTAATTGAACATTAAAACGGCTACAACGTAGAAAATAAGTTATTTTAAGTAATATAACCATCGTAAATATTAAAAGGATGAAGTTATCTGTACATGTAGTGTATGTTTTGATGATTAAAAGTTGATGTCATGAAGTACAGTTAATTACTTTAGTACTTGAGTAGTTTCCGGATACGGGTTTATTTTCGGACGTAAAATGATGGGCCTGATCGTTACAATATGAATGGGATAAATCTGGCACGAATGGACTTTACAATAGCAGGCATATACATGTAATAGTAATATCAGAATTTGAAATATTAGATTGTATTCTACATGTTTGTATATCACGTAAACTATATAATAGGTAACATCTGTCTTAGTTTGATAAAATCTTTCACGATAGTATCTAGTTATAATGGTGTTAAATTGCTTGTGTAAAAAGCGAAAGACATGTTTTATATCGTAATAACAAATTCCTTTTAATACTTAATACAGACACAAAAAAAATAATAATAAAGTAAAAGTATTTTTTTCTGTTTTATCATTTTATTTTTTTATTCTACATTACATAAAATCCTTGTTGTAACGATTTTAGGACAAACTGTCTCATGTTACCGAAAGGATGTTTGTCGTTTCTGTTTAATCTAATTGCTTTCTCGGTTGACAATGTGTTGTTATTTTAGAGAAAGAAAATATTAAAACTGAAATCTTTAAAGTTTGCCCAACCTTTCTAAAATAATGAAATTGGTCCAATCTGAGATTAATACATCATTGTCATTGATAATAGAAAGTCATTGTCCATGTCCCAGCAGTTACTTAAGCAGATATCGATATCATTATATTTTATCTAATAGTGTATATGCGGTGGTGATCATTAGTTGTAACACTTTTATGCCCTTCTGTAAAATCTTCGTACTGTTCACGAGAAAGACAACGTTTGGAATGAACATTAAGAACACTTATCATAGGGGACAGCATGTTCTACTTATTTTAATGATGAACAACGCAGTAAAAAAATACAACTATGAAAATTAATTACAGATAATAAATTTCTTAATCAATACGGAGAAATATACTCAAATACTGAACTTTTCTCTGAAATGGAACCAACAAATTACAAGTTTGATGTAGGTCACATTAGTAGCAAAGATAACAGGATAAAAAAACATGTGTTAGTTAAAAATGAGAAATATGGACGCTCTTGGTAAGAGCCATATTAATATGATGTGGTCATCAGTGTTGATCAGGAACATATTAAATTATTTACAAAGGAATAGAGAAGAGGAAAGTTATTTAATGTTCAGTAATATTTTAAGTTAAACTGGCTGACGATAAAAGAAATATGTGTGATAGAGTTAACTTCTTCTCACAAATGCTGTAGGAAATGAAAAAGATAATATATTTTAAAGTTTGCAGTTAATACCTACGTTCAGTTAAGCAATTGTCATGGTAGCAAAGGTTATTAACTTTGCATGTCACTAAAAAAGAGATTTTCGTCAAAGAATTTGACAGATATTCTTCTTTTTTTTGGTCCTAGATCAGTTTTTGTTTTGAACATGAGGCAGTGAGGCATTTAGTTTCACTTATTCAAAAAGTGAAAGTCATATTAGCTTTTATAATCTTTCAATAGTAAGGAGTCAAAAACATAGGATCAACATGGAGGTATAATATTTATAAATGAATAGTATACGTACACTGAATAATTAAATCCTCAATTTCTATAATTTCAAGCATTTAAAAAATATATTCCAGTGATGAACTGCACTTACATTTATGTGACTGAAAAGCCTGTTATTTATTAAGAATGCCAACATGACCGAACGAATTTTTAAAATGTTTTATCAAATTTTTATTCTTAAGGTCCTTTAAAGTCATGTTTACGAGTTGATTTATCAACTGAATTTAGATATAACTATATGACTATACACCTAGAAAAGTAATAGTTATTTAAAGTGTGTCTTATTACGTCAATAGTCAGTAAAATCATTTTAAAGTAATTGTAGAAAATACACTAAAATTTATTGCTGTCAAAGTTTACTTTCCAGCTGATACGCACGAAATATTAAAGAACAGTCAAGCAGAGATTTTTTTAACATTGTCCAAGTAAAGGTACTGTGGTATCAACATCAAACAGCAATATTAAAATATATAATTTTCATAATCACGTTTCGTCTTGACACTTTGAGAATTATTTGGACTTTTATGTTAAATAACATGTTCATGTTTCCATCATAAACATCTTTAAGGCAGACAATGTTTTCTCTACAATGGAACGGTTGGTCGGTCGGTTGTTCGTTCGGTGTGTCGCTCGGTCGCTCGCTCGGTCAGTCAGTCAGTTTTTATGACTATTTTAGCACTTTATTGTCAGTCGGTCAACCTTTGTTCTTTTTTAGTATTATTTTCTTATTGATATTATCTATAAGTCAAGGAAATAATTGTATTTATATGTAAATCTTACTACATATGAAACATTGAAAGCAATGTTTTAAAAACAATGTAGCTCTACCCCGCATAGAATGACCTCAAATATGTCCAAAAAAAACTTTCATTGGAGCAGAGTGGCAAAGTAAATTGTGTGACGTTTTGTGTGATACCAATGAAGTGTTTAGCGGTAGATTTTGTTATGTCTTTATTGCAGATGTAAAAATAAAACCAACTGAAATCTGAACTCACTTGATAATAGACTACGTCTATCTTCATTTCGACATGAATTATCACTCAATATTATTATTATTATCAACATGTTTTATGATTGTTAAAAAAACAACAAATAAACACAATTCACATATTCCTGATTTTAAAATTATTTTAATATAACTTTTGTAATTGAGAACTAGGTGTCATAGTCATAATTTTACGAAATTAACCTTAAAGTAACCAGTAAAAAAATATAAAAAAATAATTAACCAAAATAATATTAATGCGGAGGTAATAATTATTGTTTCACTTACCTTTCATACAGAAACATTTACTGTACCAAAAATACTATGAGTTCCATACAACATCACAGTTTAAACTCATTTGACAAATGTATACTTTAACGTATCTTATATATAAGAATGTGACATCGGTATCAAATTAAAGCTACAAAAACTCTTTTTAAAATATCATCGAGGATAGATTACCATACTTTCGTGCTTCTTGGCAGGTATATATTTTACATCATTAAAATTGTGCAGTCATTCGGGTAATGTTGTAATAAATTAACGTTATGCATCAGTTCCATTCAGCCAAAATAATGGCACAAATTATTTATAGTCTTAGATCAAACATTTTTACATGACGAAGAAGGAAAATACTAAAGTAGGGAACATTGCCCGTAAAAGAATCATGTAATAACAAAATTGATAAGATCTAGTTTTGAAATGTTACATAAATTACAAGTCTGTTCAGACGTTTTTGTTGTTGTTTTTGTGGGGTTTTTTGGGGTTTTTTTGCCATGTTTCATCATCAGTTGATAAAGGCAAAACAAATAAAATAACTCGGTTAATATTTTTTATTTTCTCAATACTATTTCAAAACAAGAGGGGAAAAATGAGAAATTAGACGGTTTTGTACTCAATTTTTTTATTATCCCTCACTTTTTTTTGAAACGTTAATTTCCCAAAAATCAATAGAAGTCATACTTACAATTAATTCAAGTGTACCATATGACTAAATATTTTGTACTGTACATAGGAACAGTATATTTCATAGTTAAAATCTAAAGAAGAAAAAAAAAACCTATAGAAATATATTGTTATTCAGGAATTCTTGTATAACATTTTGCATGGCCCTTTGTAGTTACACGTGTTGAAAGGACCTCAAATAAACACTTACAAAAATATTATTATATGATTGTATGGCCGGGTAGATTAATCAAAATATCTAAAATGTTTAAATAATGATAAAAGATAATCGACACCACCGTAATATAAATAGTAATATCGTCATGATAAAAATCTAGTGGTGTTTTATTTATTGTATAAAGTAGAATGCCTCATATTTCATTACGTAATATAAACTTTCTTCATACATTTAATACATCTATAAGCACACTTGTCTAATGATTGCATGTAAAATTGGTCTTGTTTTTGTTTTTGTTTATGTTTTGATTTTAAATAACGAAAATAACTGCATTTTAACATGCAGTAAATGCAGTTTTCTTTACCAGCTAAGCTCCTCATTTTCTTAGTTTAGATACTTCTTATGTTCGAGAATAAAAACATTAAAATGAAAATATGATGTTTGCCAAACATAAAAAAAATAAATGTGCTGTTTCGGTTGGGGTTTTTTTGTGGACGGTATTTTAAATGCAAAACATCGTTCACGCCAAACAGCTAAATAGATTTGCTTTTAAATTTTGTACTTATTCGTTCAAAACAGGGTCTTTCTATTTGAAAGACCCCATTTAGAGGTATTACATATGATAAGTTTTACTATGTGAGTTAAGACAGCGGGGGATTTATTTCATACGCCTGCTTTATCCCTTAGTTATTCATTACGTATAGCTTATGTATAAATAAGTTTCAATTAGACAGCAGAAATGAAATCATGTCTGTCTGGCACGACTGCGCGCCACAAATTAAATGGAATTATTGATGAATTAAAAAAAACACTAACTAACCTACATAGTAGTTGAACTTTACGCAGGGTGTCTATGGTACGCTGATTTTGATGGGATAGCATTACATGAAATAGTTGGTGCTGATTGGATGAGTTAAATGTATTAAAGAATTAATAAAATGAAACGATTTGATTGAATAAGATATAATTTTAACCACTGGGCATAAATAAAAGAGAGTTTTTTCTGCTTAAGCAATCAACAAAAACATTGAGCATTCTATCACAAAATGGTATTAATCTTTAAGAGAATTGCATATTGAGAATTTTCTATAGTCTAAGGGTTTTGCCCACTATTTCAGCTTCTCCTTGTTATCTATGAGAGAATACACCATGTACACTCAAACGTGTTACGGACTGCTCTACAACACTGCTCTACAACAGTTTGATAATCTTGAGTTCCAGTTCTGTATAAATTAGTCATGCCATTTTTGTTTCACTAAGGACAAAATACCTTATCATCACCTACTCCTTGATATATTCATGCATCAATAAAACCTAGTGAACAGAGTAAATATTTTAATATGGAACACCAATTTCGCCTAATTTCATGCTGTTCAAAATCATCTTTTAACAAAGAGTAAATAATAAAAACATACTAGTTTCCTCCCAAATGTAATATCTTTAAACAGTATCTAATATTATTTGAAAATAACACAGTTTTCAAAAATACACGTCTTAATTCTTCATAAATAACGTCTTTTTATGTCGTTCTTTAAGACCTTAAATTAACTTACAAAATTGTAAATGCACCATTTCAATACAAAACCACACACAACGCTTCAATATTAAATGTAACATTGGAGGCACGAGTTTATCAAACAATTCTTATTTATATTTTGTTGTAATTAAGTAAATTTGCATAACGAAGCCTAGATGGTGAAAATTCGAAATTAAGATGTTGAAAAGTCAGAGGTACGGTGATGAAAAGTCGAAATAGCGAAATCACGATGGTGAAAATTTAAAAATTATTACCTTGCGTTCGACTTTTCACCATCGTACGTTGTTTCGTTATTTTAAATTTCAGAATCGTATTTTCGACTCGTCATCATTGTGCTGTCGTTATGTCGACTTTCCATCATCATGGTTTCGACTTTTCTCCATCTTATTGTCGCCTTCCTGTCTGGTATTTGCACAGAGATCATAGCAATGGATTGCAACGATATTTTTACGAAGGATGGTACCAAGAAAGCGGTACACCACTTTAGCAACATAATGTTGCAGCCGTAAGCGGAGTTGAAGGAGATCTACTTTTAGACCGATTCTAATTTTGAACACTTCAATTAGCAAGAAAAGGTTTATAAAAAAAACTAAAAAATCTATGATGTCACTGTTGGTTTTATTTAGAAACAACGCAAACAACTCTTAGAAATATAGAGCAACGTGTGGACTTATTTCTTGTTCTGATAAAATATTTGAAAACAACAAATGTTCAGTTCATAAAATAAATTGTTGTTAAAACAATTTATTTTATTTTTACATTTACAATTAAAGACACACATCTGATATCACTGGGTTAAATAACGTTCACTTAGTAAACAGATAATTGTTTTCGACTTGTAAATTTTCAAAATCATGGCAAATAGACGACAAGAAAACGATAAAAAAGAAACACCTGATTAAAGTAACTACATATTTACCTCAAATGATAATTATTGATCAACTATTTCTTTATCTACCATTTCCGATTTCCAATCCAATTTCTAAGAGATTCTTTTCCAAACAAAAGGGTCCTTACGCTCAAAGGATGGGAACTGCGAGTTGAACGGCATAACTGTATTCGATCTTATTTCGTTATATTTGGGACATTTAAAAAGTAATGTTCGGCACCTTCAATACTGGATGTACAGTAGCTACAGAATGAGTTATCTCGTAAATGGTTTCATAAAGATCCGCATTTAGGTAACTAAATTCGGTTCTAATACTTGCATGGTAAACAGATAGACTTTGATATCCGTTTAGAAAATATTTAGGAACATGATGTGGTTTTATAAGGGTGATAAACATCTTCCTGGTTCAATGATCTGCACATTAATTATGGCACATGTGAGAAAAATGTGCAGCCTGACACGCAATACCGTTCCGCGGCTTCACCCCTTGAATTTCAGAGAGTTACATTGCTATGTAAATTAAAGTCTGATCTATATTCTGTCACGGTCCTCCGTTTGACGCCAAATGTGACAGGGTGAGAAGAAAAATTTCAGCCTGACCGGGACTCAAACGGTTGGTTGCTATGGAAGTCACTTGTTGCGATGGAATGAAACTTTTGCCTGGTGTAAATTAACAAAACGAGGTTGAATAAAAATGAAACCATTTTTGTAAATTAAAAGAAGCCGACCTCGTGATTTTTCAGGTTTTTTCTTTAAAGTGTCTACTTTTCTTGTAAAAGCAAAGGGTTTTTTTGGTTGTTTATTGCCGAAGTACTCTTCATTTGAAGATGAACGGGAGAAAGCACGTATCTTGTTTCTAAAATGTACATGAGGTTCTAGGTGTCGTTTCATGATTATTTTACAAAGCTGGCTCTAAAAGATGTAACAATTTAGTTGCGATGCATGATGCAAAACTTAAAAAAGAATAAAAAGCAAGAAGAACATCAAGTCACATGAAGTAGCAATTGCACTTACTTTTAAGCGAAATAGAATCCCTATAAATTTCGAAAAGACACTGGTGTTCATGGAAAGTCAATCGTTGTTATTAAACGTTTCTAATTGCTATGTAAAATGTCACTGGTTGTATGGAAGTCAATAATTAGTGGTTTATATGGAAGTTAATGGTTGTTATTGAAATATCATATCAATCAATCATATCAATGAGGAAAAGCCAAAGCACCACGGGGCAGACCAATTTTAACCCAAGGGCTATGACAAGAACAGACTTAGTAAATGCCTTCTAGAAAATATTTCATGTTAAAACACAAAGCTTTAGCTTTTACAGTTTTAGAGAACAATTGTTTACGTTTTTACTAGATACATATACGGAAAATCTATGTTCCCCCGGGGTGGGACCCATTTTGACCTAAGGGCTTTATTTTGAACAATTTTTGTAGAGGTCCATTAGACAATGTTCCTATAGCCTCAATAGTATAATAGAAATAGATTTATTTGACAATATGCATATAAGAAAAATTAATGACCCCTGAAGCATGACCAGCTTTGACTTCAGGACTATAATTTGAATAATTTTTGTAGCGGTTCACCAAATAGTTATTAAGAAGTTTATGATACATATAATTCAGTTTACACAGTTATGTCGTGAAGGAGATAGTCATGTCGCCAAATAGATAGCTCTACAGCTCTGGGCATCTGGGCTGTAGGTTTATTTACAGAACTACACAATGTGTCAAGTCACCTGCCTTTCACCATTGTGTGTTCGAATCGCGAAAGTGTAAGTGAATTTAGATACCAGCTAGCTCATGTATCGTCGGTGTGACGTAAATTCCAAATTCCAAGTATCCAATGAGACGGTTTAAACTCGCGGGCATACTACATTTTTAGAAAAATGTGCACTCACTGTGTTCTTGATATTTCGCAAATATGAAATTTCATTCTGTATATAAGGGTGTAAGACACTTCATATTTGTACATCTTATTTCTCTGTTTTTACAGTTGTGACTATATGACATAAAAGTTACTTCGATTATGATTAAGTTAAGACATAGTGTGAAACAGTAATAAATTCTTATCTAATTTAATTATGACTGAATCCTGACACATAGTCAAATGGTTACTCTGTTTCCTTACGAGTTGTTCCTTTATCCTATAGATATTTGGCATTCATACTTTCAGGGTGTTGAACGTATAAAGATTCGATTGCTTTTTAAGCGAGATGAAATCTTCGATATGAAATATTGGCGGAGGAAAATGACAAATAACGTTGATAAGAGCCGGTTTGTTTTAAATATTTGTTGTGTGTTGTTATTTTTGCTCGAATAATTGTGGAGCTATATTTAACATATAAAACATGACATTGATGACCATATGCAAGTTTACGGACTGGTTGGTCAGACTGAGGAAGGTATATGGCCCGATTACTGTCATTTTTATTATAATTTACTTTCAAATAATAATTTCATTTGTCCAGTGTGTGAAATTTCTAAAACCCTAGTCGGATTTTTTTTCTATTATTTTCAAGCGATACGGAAAAAAAACACGCTCTTCTTTTAATATGAAGTTTTTGTTAACCAAATTAATATTTAATGTTACTTGGCAAAAAAAATGGATTTTAAGAATTTCACAAACTGTATAATTGAATTAAAGATAAATCATGACTTGTTCAACATGTAATAAATGTATGTTTAACATAACAAGAAATTCAGTAAAGAGAATCATTAAACAACAAAATAAAGTAGTATACCTCATTTGCACGTGACGTCATCCAGTCCATATAAGAATTATGGACAGGCTAGCCGGTCTGTATGCGATTTATGGACTGGATGACGTTGATCTAATTATATATCTAGGATAAAATATTTGTTCAACATTCGAAATACTTCAAATATAAAAAGAGATCAAACGAAATGTGTTATTTCATCTAACAGATTTACCAATAAATATGAAAAGTAATTGCTGAACACTGGATAATATTGTTCGGAAATTCAAGTAAATTGATTAAAGTACATGTAATTGATTACAAACTAAAATATATTTAAAAAAAATCCTTTACAACCCATCTTATTTAGCACTTGTCAATGTCACAAAATTCCCAATCAAATACATCTTCATTCCAACATTCGAAATACTTCAAATATAAAAAGAGATCAAACGAAATGTGTTATTTCATCTAACAGATTTACCAATAAATATGAAAAGTAATTGCTGAACACTGGATAATATTGTTCTGAAATTCAAGTAAATTGATTAAAGTACATGTAATTGATTACAAAATAAAATATATTTAAAAAAAATCCTTTACAACCCATCTTATTTAGCACTTGTCAATGTCACAAAATTCCCAATCAAATACATCTTCATTCCATGTGTAGCACAAAGGACGCGCTTCACCACCAGGAGACCGACACAAATTTGAGGCTCCTTCGACTGGTATTTCCGGAAAGTTTGGGACATAGTAATCGTTTTAATATGCATCTGATACATCTGACCAAAACAGGCACTTCTTACCAGATTTTGTGACACTGACCTGTCCGTTATACTTCGTGGCCGTTGTTTCAAAGCATTCCTTGTCTGTATACAAGATGTTAAGTTTCATAGAATGAACACAAATGTAATACATTATTTGATACTATTGTTTTACAAAGAGTGGCTAAAATCATGCATTTTTCTAAAGAGTTTATTCAGGCCAAAACGCTTTGATGAAATACAAAAACGTAGATATGTTTCGTGTGCATGAGACGTTGTTTAAACGTAAATGATACAAAGAGATAATTTACAACTGTTTCATTGAAAATATATGCTTACCTGCAGTTTCGAGCACCATCTCGGAAAACATTTACAATTAATACACCACTACAATAAAAAATGCATTTGTTTTTGTATTAATTATAATAAAATTGATAATGTATGGCACCCACACAATGTGCATTTATTAAAAGAAGGCATAAAGGGATAATAAATCGGCATTGCCAGATGTCTCAATACGTTTTTCGTTTGACATATGCAAAGTTATCAAATATACGGCCACGAGGATGTTATTTCCTTAAAAAGGTGACATTCTGATTAAACTTTAATTAAAGATGCTTATGATATTATCATTAATGAGACATATGTCAGAGCTAGATTACTTGGTCTTGAAGGGTATCTTGTGATACTAATAGCCAGTGGCTTGACAATCTTAACGTACGAGAATGTTTAATTTTATCAGCCGTATATGGATATTTAACTTTGAGATATCCTAGACTCCGGAAACTCTGTGCAATATAGACATTGTTATATCAAGTTGCAATGACATGAATCTTAGCACACGTTTATCATCCTATATGTTTGTATGTGACAAATCATTTGTATATTATTTAACCTTATTTGCGTCAGGGTTACCACAAGGAGATCCTCGAGCAGGGGTGTAAGAAGGGCAACCATCTTTGCCGACACATAATAATTCCTGGCAAATTATCTCATCTGTTTCCGCATCTATTGGTATAACTATTGTGTGAATGCTATGTTTTCCTAAAACGCGGGAATGTATTAAAAAGCACATTTTACTGAAATTGTCACACGAGTCTTCATTTTCATATGAATACAACATATATTTGTGTTTTTACTTTTTCTGATACACATTTTATAAATAAAAAACCCTGCGGACGTTAAAAGATATTTGATTAAGTGCAGTTTGATAAAGTGCTCAAGACTATATTCAAGCACTGAGGTATACATTGCTTGACAATACGGTCTATATTTGCGTCATCAAGACCATGTTGACTTTAATCTACTGACCTCAAAATCAATAGAGGACATCTTCATGTGGCACGTCTGCATGTTTAACATGTATTGTATATAACTTTTATGTCGATTCTACATGAGTCATTTTACTTTAAAGTTGATTCTGTATGAGTCATTTTATTCTTAAGTCAATTCTTAAAAAGCCATTTCATTTTTTAGTCAAATCGATTCTAGATAAACTATTAAAATACTCAGGCTAACTAAATGCTTCTATGCTAATTTTGACCGAAAGGAAAAGAAACCTTAAGACAATCTGTCCTTTATGTAAGCAAATAAAATCTTATATATAATCAGAATATAACGTGGCTATTTCAAAACTTTCAAAACCGTTATATGATAACTAATAATTTAACTGCATGCAAATATAAAATAAAATGTATTTCGTTACATACATAAAGCACTTACCAAAGTTCTTTTACATGAATCATTGGTTGTTTTTACACAGGTGACACTTATAGCCGCCCTATTTTGCACGTCATGATAGTACTTAATATCCTGAAATCATTCTCGTAAAAATAACCTAAACCAAAATACAATTGTATACCTCAGGTTATGAATTAGAGACTTTAAAAAGAAATGGGACCATTGTTAGATTTAAATAAAATAGGTACATGAAGCCTTAGTATGATTAGGAACTTTTAATATCAAACCTAACTAAACCTATTTACTATTTTATATAAACCCATCAAATCCACATTATAGATAATTACGATCTTAAAATCTTGTTTCATTATCTATTGGCTGGTGTACTTGTCAAATATTATGCTTGAGTTACCCTTCATTCTAGTTGATTCATTCTAGATAATTTAATTGTTTCAAAATTTTTCTTTTAATAAATTTGATCACACGATGTTTATAATTAAAGGCATACAGATTTGTTGCAAACCTGATATAAATCAAACAAATTATTGAGCCTTACAATGACGTTCAAAAAGTAATCACACTTTTGATATCACTTTTATACGTCTTGGTGTAAAATGTGTGTTTTATAGCTATACTTACTAAGCTTTAGTGTGAACATTCTATATTCATAAAGAATGTTTGTGAAATTTATATATAATAATGACACTACATAAACAGTTGGAGTTTTTTCTACTTCAAAGCTGGAAATGGACACGGTTTTTACAACAAGCAACCATAAAAAGGTCTAATGGCGTCAAATGTTTCATCATTAAAGGCAACGTATGTAGAAAGAAAACATTACTTCACTGGAATTCATACCTACCTCCACTGGTTTATTGGTTGTCTCTAAACGTCTTAATTTAGCCTGGTCAATATATTGTTCATAGATGTCAACGTTTACATTCAGACGTTTATTTTCTTTCAGATGAAGCTTGGTAATGTTATCATCTCTTCCAATAACATCCATCAAGATATGTTCAGGCAATCCCGGGACCGGTGTAATGTCACGAACGCTGAAATAATGTTCAAAAGCTATCAGAATTAGAGAATTAGGATTTAGAAGAACATTACTAACAGTAATAACAACAATTTGTATATTTAACTATAACACCATTATACAAAAAATGTCTGCTAACTTAATCATGCATTTTTTCTTACCACTACTTTTCGTGATAAAATGATCATAATCTTATTATCAAATCAACCGAACATATCATTGTATTGTATTTTGATAATGAAAACTTGCAAAGAAACTAAAACAGAATGTGTTTTCAGCTTTCATGTATATAAAGCCTCAAAAGATTTCAGTTACATTTTTGCTATTCAAATTTTGGGCAAATTGATCAAATCGTGAGTAATGATCTATAAATCGATTGAAAGTAGACAGTAAATGGTAATTTTAAGAGCACGATACATACCAGAAACAGAGGCCAAAGTTAACAAAAGGAGAACGATCATTTTGTTGTTCTTCATATCATGTCACAAAATCAGTTCTTATTTTAATAGTTGTTCTGTAGTGTCTACGTGGTTTGTCGCTAATCTTTCAATGCAATGCTATAATAATATTTGATACGATAATCCGATATCTCGGAATGAGTTATGTAAAATATCAAACAAAACCGAAGAAAATTATAGCAAAATTTTATGTTGTTTTAGTAGCGTGAACATACATATTTTGCAGACAAATAACTTACTACTTTATAAATGCAACGAGGTTATTTTCTAAAATTCCAGTTACATGAACAATATCTTTGATTGGAAACTGGGCAACACTCTCTGTCACGGAACAGTTCAAAAGGCTCATAGTTTTTGGTAATACAAATTCAATTTATTTTTCAACAAAAGGCATTTACCTTGCATTTATAATGTTTGGCCTGTAATCCATATCAATCCGGACATCAGTCTGTTTTCAATCTTCATCAGACATATCACAACACGTGGTTCTGAATCTGTGTAAGATACCTACTGTCGTTACCTTTACTGGTTAGTTTGTGTGTATAATATGACATTCTTTAATACACTTGCCGATACCTAGTTGAATTTTTCAAGTGAGAAAATGGGATTTTTAAAGAATGCCACGGTTTTGTGACTTGTGCCAGGATCATGTTCTTTTAAGTCCATTAGTGCATTAGAACTTCACATATATCCAACTTCTGAATGAGATAAACCTCGCACGGATGGACTTTTCGGTTACTTTATGCACATAGCAGGCATAGAGGAGTAATATCAGAATGTATATTACATTATTGTATTACAGGTAATTCCTATCACAGATAATATCAAAGTTTGATAAAATCTGTCACGATAATACCTGGTTAAAATGGTGTTGAATTACTTTTGTAAAAAGCGACATAAATGTTTTATGTCGTTACAAAACATTTCTTAAGATACAGACTCAAAGAAAGATAATGTGTAAAAGATTTTTTTCGAATTTATTATTCTAACTTTATTCTAAATGACATAAAATTTCTGAATTTTGTAACGATTTTAACTGAAGGAATAGTTGCTGTTTCAATTTAATTGCATTGCTTTCTCGGTTGAAAATGTTATATTTGAGAAAGAAAAGTGTACAAATTAAAAATTTAAAGTTTGCCCTCACTTTCGAAATTAATGTGACTGGTCTAGGCTCAGATTTATCGAGCATTTTCGGTGATTAACGAAAGCCATCGTCCCTTGTCCTAGGCAGGTTTCGATATCATTATATTTTATCTAATAGTGTTATTTCATATATCTGGTGGTAAAAGCAGCATTTCTCCAGATTCATACTAGTTTTCATGAAACTTTTGAAAATGTATTTAAAAGTACTATTAAGTGAACAAGAAAGTATTCTTGTATGTAAATACATATTGCAAACGGTACTTACAATCCACGTAAATTACCAAGAAGATGTAAAAATATACATATATACCTCTTACTGCATTAGTAACGCAGTGGAATTATAGTGATTGATACTGCAAAATATGTCTTTAATTGCATTGCACTTAACATGTAAATTATTAATTGAATATTGAATATTTTTACATTTCTTAAGTTCTTAATACATTTTTCTAAACATTGAATTTCTTGAAATGGAGGCGTGCAGCTTTAATTGTTTCTTTTATGTCCTTCCGTAAAATCTTCGTATTGTTCACAAGAAAGACAACATTTGGGATGAACATTGATACAGCACGCTTTACTTATTTTAATAATGGACGCTATTAAATAATACGTAACAATTAATCTAAGTTAATATATTTTGTAAACAATACCAAGAAATACACACAAATATTGAGCTTTCTTTTCTGTAATGGAACAAACAACATTCAGGTTTGATGTAAGTCACATAAATAGCAAAGTTAGCAGGAGAAAATACCAGCGTTTATAAAAAAATGAGATGGCTCTAGAAATATGGATGCTAGAAGTGAGAGCCTTATTTATATGATGTTGTGATGATCAGGAACATACGCTTGAAGTTTGAAATGAATCCATTTACAAATATGAAGAAATTAGAAATAAATCAGTTAATGTTAAGTAAAATTTTAAAAATTAAAAGTGGCTGAGGATAAAAAATGTGTGCTAGAGTTACAATTCTTGTCATATACGATTTACATGATACGGAAGATCATATTTTCAAAGTTTGCAGTTAATCCCCTCGTTCAGCAAAGCTGTTAAAAACACGAATACTGAAACGGTATCAAAGGTATGAATTTTGCATGTCACTGAAAGAGGTTTTCCTCAAAGAGGTTGACAGATATTCTTTTATTTTTGGTCCGTTTTGTCATAAGAATTGATCATTTTTGTTTTGAGCGTTAGGAGTTGGGCAAATCATATTTACTGTTTTTCATTTTTCAATAATAACAAGGGGTAAGCATGATATAATTATTTTTATAAATGAAATGTATAGGTACACTGAATCATTTAATTCTCAGTTGTCTAAAACACTTTTAAAAAATCGATCTTTTCTCGTGATGCACTGCATACATTAACGTATGTGACTGTTAAGATGTCATTTATCATGAAGGCTCATTATCTTCACGACTGGAGGAATTTTTAAAATGTTTTATTCAGGTCTTTTGAAGTCATTTTATTTAAGTTGAGTGTATGATTTAATATATATTTATGACTGTACACCTAGCACAATTATTTAAATTGTGTCTTATTACGTCAATAGTCAGTAACACATTTTTAAATAATTGTAAAATGTACATAAAATTTATTGCTGTCGAAGTTTACAAAGCAGCTGTTACGCATGAATTATTTTTAAATAGTCAAGCTGAGGATTTTCAACATTGTCCGCTTAAAGGTACTGTGCAGCAATATAAAAATACAATAAATGTCTGATAATATAATAATTGCTATAATCATGTTACGTTTCCAGAACTATTTGGTCTCTTTTGGGTAAATAACAAGTTCCCATCAGGCAGACAATGTTTTCTCTACAATGGATCGGTCGGTCGGTCGCTCAGTCTGTCCCTTAGTCGCAAGCTTGCTCGGTCGCTCGGTCGGTTGGTTTTTATGCCTATTTTAGCACTTATTTTGTCAGTCGGTCATTTTTGGTACTTTTTAAGTATTATATTCTTATAGATATTGTCTATATGTTAAGGAAATAATTGTATTTATATGTATTTTACTGTTTATGAAACATTGTAAGCAATGTTATAAAAAAACACCCCACATAGAATGACCTCAAATTTGCCCCCCCCCCCCCCTGCTGAGCAGTAGTTTGGCAAAGTAAATTTGCGTCGTTTTGTGTTGCCATTGTACTGTTTAGCGGTAGATTTTGCGATGTCCTAACTGCGGGTGTAAATTTTATTCAGACATTAAACGAAGAGTTAATAGGTGTTGCGACATATAACGGGCATCATAATAATTATTTTATTTATCACTTAAATAAACCAGCTGATAATAGTCTACGTCTATCTAAATTTCGTCATGAATTATCACTCATTTTAAATATTTTTTGTGATTGTTTAAATACCAAGCAAACACACTTCACATATTCCTGATTTACAACTATTTTAATGTAATTTCTGTTATTTACAACTAGGTGTCATAGTCCATATAGTCATAATATTACGAAATTAACCTTAAAGTCAACCAGTCAAAAGGAATGAAAAAATAATCAATAAAACTAATATTAATGCGACCACAGGAACCTGAAATTCTATCCAAAACAAAAACATAACGATTATAAAAATCCCATATATATACTATAAAAACACAAGAAAGGCAACAACATTTCCCCACCCACCGCTCCATTTACTAGAAATATTCGTATAAACGCCTGGAATGTACTTCCGAGCACACTGATCAATAAAGCACATTAAAATCTAGCAGAAACACTGCTTAGTCTTATCAACTGTCCAACTTTTATGCCAATTGAACGAATTTATCACTGCTCTTCTCCCATCGTCGGTTCCGTTGCCAGTGCTAGCGATAAACTCCGTCATACCGTTATTAACCGGTCTTTGTAGATCCTGAAATTCTATCCAAAACAAAAAAATAACGATTTAAATAAAAATCCTATATTTATAATAGTATATATAATATAGGATTTTTATTTATTACTTTGTTTTTTTATAGTATATATATATACTGACAGAAACGTTCACAGTACCAAAATACTATGAGTTCCATACAACATAACAGATTAATCTTATATATAAGAATGTGACATGTTTTGAAATCGATATCTTATTAAAAGTAAAAATACTCTTTCTGAAGTATTAGAGAGGATAGATTGCCATACATTTCGTGCTCCTTGGCAGGTATATTTTTAACTCATTAAAATTGTGCAGTCATTCGGGTAATGTTGTAATAAATTATTATTATGCATCACTTCCATTCACAAAAAACTGTATACAGTCTTAAATCACACACTTTACATAACAAAGAAGCAAAATATTAAAGTAGGGTACATAGCCCGTAAAAAAATTGTAGAAAATAGAGAAAACAATTATCATGAAGTTAAATTTTACTTCACAGTATTGTACCAACTACTGTGTGGATAAAGACCATACAATTAAAATATTGATAAGATCTAGTTTTTTTTACTATTACATAAATTACAAGTCTGTTCAGACTTTTTTTGCTGTGCTGTTTTAGCATCAGTTGATAAAGGCAAAACAAATTAAATAACTCGGTTTATATTTTTAAATTTCTCAATACTATTTCAACAAAATAATGGGGGAAACGGAAAATGAGATATTAGACGGGTTTGTACTCAAATCCGCGCCTCCCATTTATTATTACCCCTCACTATTTTTGAAATGTTTATTTCTGAAAAATCAATGAGAGTTATTCTTACTATAAATTCAAAAGAACCATGTGAGAAAACATTGCGTATTATTACCCCTCACTTTTTTCGTAATGATAATTTTCCATAGGCCTCTGGGAGTTATTTTTACTGTTAATGCAAGTGTACCACGTGACTAATAATGTTGTACTGTTACATAGGTAACAGTATTTTTTAACAGTATAAAATCTGGTCACGTGGTGTATTTTCTAAATAAAATGAAATAAAATGGCCGCCATTTTTTTCTCGATTCATTCGTATTTTCGTCGTTAAACCCCGATAGGACATCAATTTCTTCTCTGGAGTATCTATGACACCCATAAAATTTAGTAGTTCTCACCCTGATGTGCTTTTCGTGTATAAAATATGTTTTTGTTGAATAGTCAAAAAGTGAACATCCGTTTTCAACGGAAGTACTTACAATGTAAATAATTAATTGTCAAACTGGAACATGCAGACGATTTAAGCATGCAACAAAGGATTATTTACCAATTTTAATCAGTGAAACGTTACAGAGATGGTGGACAGACATAGGATATCATCGTTATTTTGTCAAAAACCATGCTAAGAATATTCTGGTTACAGAAGGATCAGATTTCACAGATCATAACCGTGTAAATGGGTTAGTGTTTTGTTTTCTAAGAAAAACCTAGCTTATTGTATATTTATGATTTGTAGAAGAATAAAAGAAAAAGAAAACGTCTCAAGTAGGCCTAAAGTACACTTTAAACTTGAAAGGTAAGGACAGTTTAGTTATCATTGTTACTCTTGGTTTATTTTTGTTACAGTTAGATTTAGTTGACAATTTCAGATCATCGCAGTATTTTTGTGCGGGGTAATAAAATAAATAAACTAACGCCTCTGGTAACAGTATTTTCCTCGGGATGATATTTTTACTGTTACCCACAAACCCATGTGTTATTTATATAATGTTACGTAGGTGACAGTATTTTTTCACAGTCAAAATGTGAAGAAAAAAAACTATAGGAACAGTATGCCAATGACGTATTTGTTCGTGACAATATAATAAATAACACTTAGGTTTGTAAGTAACAAATTCTTTGTAAAAAATACTGTATATACTCGTACCTGAGGCGTTAACAGTATTTTCTTCGGGATGATATTTTTGTCACTCGAAAACCTATTAGTGTCATGTTAATTTTCCAATGTCCATTGGAAGAAATTTATACCGTAAATGTAAGTGAACCATGTGACTAAGAAATTTGTACTGTTACAGGGTAACAGTATTTTTAACAGTATAAAATCTGGTCATAAGGTCTATTTTCTGAAGAAAAAAAATGAAATCATCATAAAAAATCATCACAGTTGGGGGTAATAAGATAAATAACACATGGGTTTATGAGAAACAGTAAAAATATCACCCCTCTTGAAAATATTGTTACCTTTGGCTAACGCCTCGGGTAACAGTATTTTCCTCAGGATGATATTTTTACTGTCACCTACAAACCCATATGTTACTTAATATATAAAAATGACAATAGGTTAGTGAGTATCAGAAAATTTCAGCCCTCGAATAAATACTATTTCCCGAGGCTTTATATTATTCTTCATTCGTTTGCCTTAAAAAGCAATGGGTATAGCATTCTCTCATTCATTATTTGAATAGCAAAGGCACAAGGTTGAAGTGTCTATATTCATTGATTTTCTTATTAATATTTTTTGAAATATGTATTGTTAAGACTTGTTTACCACAGGTGAAAAAAATTATTGTACTAATATTTTTCTGTAAAGCATCTTATCTGCTATTAATCTGGATTATTAATTCATTGAACAGCTTTCATTTTTTCAATAACTTCCTATATGATTCAAGTTCTTTCTGGATTACCGCTTACAGCACTTTCAGTATTTTGATTTTAGTGTAGCGGCAAAAATTACATGAATTTATGTGTAATATTTTTGCGTTGCCCTTTGTAGGTACACGTGTTGAAAGGACCTTGGCTGATATTCTGCAATGCATATTGTATCTAAAATATACACTTACAAAAAATACTATTATGAGGCCGGGTAGATTGATAAAAAATATCTATACTGTTTAAATGATGATAAAAGATAATCGTCAAGATAAAATCTAGTGGTGTTTTATTTCTTTAATAAAGTGGCATGCCTCATATTTCATTACGTAACATTACGTAACATAAAACTTTCTCTATACAAATAAGCAGTCAAACTTATGATTGCATGTCAAAATATTTTTGTATTTGTTTTTGTTCTCTTTTATGATTTCATTTGAGATAACGAAAATAAGTACTATTTAAAATGCAGTAAGGCGAACAACCTATCAGCTCTTTTTCTCTTTTCATTTTTGTTTCCTATAAATACTATGCTAGTGAGGGCAGTGGGGGATTAATTTAGTCAGCATAAATTAAATCAAATCTGTCTGGCACGACTGCGCGCCACAAATTAAATGAAATTTTTGCTGAATTAACAAATATTATCTAACCTACATAGTGTTTGAACTTTTTGCAGTTCAAGCGAAAGTGGTACGCTGATTTTGACAGGGATAGCATTAAATGAAAAATTGGTGCTGTTTAAATGAGTTAGGTTGAAAGTTATATAACCTTGAACTCATATTTTTTTATTGACTATATGCAACATTCACTGCAAAACAGTTGTCCAATTTTAATTCTTTCATGTTAGATGTGGCCATTTTCGTATATTTTCAAATGTATCGTCTGATTGCCCATAAACTGTTCAAAAAAATATATAGTTATTAATAATTCAATTTTATATTTGTGTTTGAATGTTTATGTAGAGAGATATCTTTGAAGAAAGTTATTCAATTTTCACATTTTATTTATGAAAAAATTCAAATATTATATGAATGCATTTTTATTTCTCAAAACTTTTCATATCTGTCGCGTCTCAAATAAAAATCATTTCATTTCTTATTCTTTTAATTGATGTAAAAGAAACTTTAAAAATCTCTAAAATTACAAAATAGCACGGAATGGTAATTATTTACGAGTGTATTAATTTGGAATTGGTATTTGAGTCGGGCCAATTTGTTGTGACAGGCTATAAGGAGGAGCGGACGTGCTGTCTGGTAAACTTCATGGGTGCTGGTCACAAGTACTAGATACTCTTACAATATATTATCTTATTATATAGTCAACAGGATACAGATAATTAATCCAGATCATATTTTAATAAAGTAAATGTATATATGAACCGCGTCACGACAAAACCAACATAATGGGTTTGCGACCAGCCTGGATCCAGACCAGCCTGCGCATCCGCGCAGTCTGATCAGGATCCATGCTGTTCGCTTACAAATCCTAAAGCAAGTAGAGAAACTGAAAGCGAACAGCATGGATCCTGATAAGACTGTGCGGATGCGCAGGCTGGTCTGGATCCATGCTGGTCGCAAACGCACTATGTTGGTTTTGTCGTGACGCAGATCAATTAATTATGTTGCATGTTTAAAAGGCCCGTTATGCTCCTGAACTGCTTTAATCTTTGCTTATCAAAAGCTTTTTTATTTTTGTTTACTTTATATTTTCCATGAAGTAACTAACAACATTTAGTTCTGTTCATTTCCAGTAATTAGTATAATTAGTACCGATATGTACTTGATTATGTAATTTATATGGAAGTTTAAATGTATATTTCGCTGCATCTACTACGCAGCTCCTTTATTCAGATCAAAAGCATCTAATATGCTTAGAACCTATTTGAATGTCATAAAATTCATGCTTTCCATTTCTAAAGAAATAAAATATATATATTTTTTTTAAATTAATAACGAAAAAATAAGATCCTGAAATTATTTTGAAAGATGTAATTAAAAAGGTTACATTGACTTATATTATCCGGTAATAAATAAAGGCAATGTTTCCTTTCTAAAATCATCAACATTTAATCATTTCTGATAATATATAAATGTCTTGTATTTGTATTTATTAATGTATTTGATATGTTTCAATACTTCTTGTGTATATAAATATATGTGTCGTTATTCTGTATACAGAATAATATAAATCTATATAACAAAATGATATTCATCTTCAAGAGAATTGCATATTGAGCATTTTTCTATCGTCTAAGGGTTTTGCCCACCATTCCAGCTTCTTATTGTAATATATGAGAGGATACTCTCAAACACTTTGATAATCTTGAGTTCCAGTTCTGTAACCTAGATTGTGAAAAATCGAAGTCAGAGGTACGATGATGAAAAGTTGAAATAGCGAAATCACGATGGTGAAAACTCGATATTATTTTGCGTGTTCTGTTCTTAACCGTGCTTTCGACCTTTCACAATCGTGCGTTGTTTCGATATTTCGAAAATTCAGAATCGTATTTTTGAATTGTCACCATTGTGCTATCGTTATGTCGACTTTCCATCATCATGGTTTTAACTTTTCTCCATCTTATTGTCTGGCAATTGCACAGAGATCATATCAATGAATGACAACAATATTTTAACGAAGAATATTATAACAAAGAAATGATAATATTCATCGCTTTAAGCTTAAGGTTACTACATTGGTGAAAATGCGGAGTAACGAAATAACCAAACCACGATGGTGGCAAACCACGATGGTGGTGAAAGTAAGATGGCGAAAACACTATATTAAATCGAGATTTTCACCATCGTGGTTTCGTTAATTCGATTTTTCACCATAGTAATTTCGTTTTTTCGTTGTTTCGAGTTATGTGAGTTTTTCGATATGGACCTAACGGGACACCGTATAGACGTGATACACATGAGTTTATATTTTTGTCGGTTTCAGAGACATAATTGCTGTACGTAAGTTATATGATAGCTTGTTTATAAAATTTGAAATAGAAATTATCGTCAGGTTTATTTGTTTATTTTCCTAGCATTTAACTGCTGTTCTTTTTACCAAAGCAATACAGTTATTGCTCAATGTTTCCATCAAAATGCTTAATGTTCTCCACATGCACTTTCCCAGGAGGTTCTTAATAAATATGTTTTCTTTAAATAAAAGAATAAAAGCCAGAGTACATTAAATATTAAATATGTGATAAACAATACAAACTCAGTATCATCTCATAGCACATTTTCACCTGTTATTATGTCAATTTAACTGAATAACTTTTAATCTGTCTCTCAAATGGAAATGTCCAGCTTTACAGTTTTGGAGTTTTTGGGATATCAATCAAAATGAAAATTTGAAGAAGTCAGCCAACAACATAGAGTTTGGTCAGAATCTATAGGTGCGCATACTGGATTGGTTTTATACCAGTGACAAATGTTATATATTTTTTGTTGCATCAGGGAAATGGTTAAATATACTTTAAAGGTACATTGTTCCTCTAAAATTCATATTTTTTAATTGTTTAATGTTGTTGCAAATATGTTTAATAATGTTTTTATGATGGATTTAGAGTATGTAAGATCTAAGTATGTAAGATGTTTTACAACCAAAGAAAGAACTCCTGAACGTATGTGTCATAAAGGTACCAAAGTATAAACATAATAGTACTTTGACTTCAGGAGTTCTTTCTTTGGTTGTAAAACATCTTACATACTAAAACCTAAAATCAAATTGTACTGACTTTATATATTAGATTAGATCTATGATCACTAGTGAAGTAGATGATTTGACAGATTAAAATCTTTCTCAATTAAAATATGTTGATAACGAAAGTGTGAATTTTACATACATTTTTACATACTGCATACACCATTTTTGACAATAGTATTATTTAAAGCATTTATTTAACAAAAATGATTGTGCACGGGAGATAATTGCTATGGTCTTATCGCTCGACCTGTATGTCGAGTTATATAACATCCGCCGCACTAAAGGTTTCACAATATATTGACATACAATATAATTTCTTAACATAATTAACTGCAGTTATCTAATAAAACGGAACAAATTTGTATATAAATGTGTATTGTCCATTCAATTTTGGTTACTGATAGCGAACTTTACATATCGTGCGATTTTTGGGAGATAATCAATATGTTCATATAGACTGACCTATATATCGAGTTGTGGAACGTTTAATGTACAGTATAGAAATAGACACCTCTAGGAATATATTTCTAAACTTGATTAACTGTGATATCTTTATGCAATGGATTAACTGATATATTTATGTACATTTTCCAAACAAATGAATGTGGTGTTACTGAACTACTTTATATAAAGAATAGATTGAAAACTTAAGGGGCATAATCTTGTCAAAAGCGAAATACAAGATAAGCCTACCCGATAAATTGCACTATAGATGTATGTTTGCTTATGTATTTCCTCATTCATCAATGACAAGATATTAGGAGGAACAATTAGATAACAGCAGTTTCGCTTGTAAAATAATCATCTAGATATACATATTTTTGAGCTGTAAATATAAAATTATATTATATAGGATGTATCACACATTTACATGACTGACATAGAAGAATTATCACATATTCATATGACTAACATATAATGACCAACATGTTAATTGGAACAATGATATAATACGAGAAACATACGCTTTGACAAAAGTATAGAGAGATATGAAAATAAATTGCATACTAATCAGCTCCATATAAAATATCTAAGCGCATCACGAATGCTTTTGATATACATATACTCAGTTTTCTAATTAACAATTGATTTTCAGTATTCATTAATTTTATAAATTTAAACATATTTGGAGATCTCCAGTAACAAATTGGAATATATTATGTTCTTAATTGAGAGTACATTCTACATTGTAATACAGCTTTTTACTAATCCTACGATCATCTGACACCCAACTGAACCCTGGACCAACACAGCCCAAGTTTAAGTTCCCATGCGGCGTTTGTAAGAAAGACTGCCATTGGAACTGCTGTAATGAATGTGAGACATGGTGCCACGCCAAGTGTATCCGTCTGAATGATGCTGTCTTCATGACATTCACTAAATCTTACAATGATATGAGCTTTACATGTATTTCTTGTTGTATCCCCAGCTTCTCCTCAAGTCTATTCGATTCGGTCCACGTCCACCAGAATGACACAGATCAACCAAACCATGGCAACAGTCTACATTCGGTTATCAGCAGCGTTACCTAAGAGCCAGAGAGCGTATCCAGCATCAACATATCATACATATCCAGTATTTCCAGGTCAACTCACAGCACTTCTAGTATGGAAAACTTCCCACAGTCATGCTCTAGTCCTAAAAAGAATTTCAAGCACAAACTACGCACCAACAACATCAGACTAGCCAGCATTACTATTCAGAGTGTCTGCAGCTCCAAAACGAAAGCAAGCTCCTGGAACTTCCTCAAATCGATATCATATGTGGCTGTGAAACGTGGCTAAACCCAACAATCTATGATGCTGAAGTTCTTTCAACTAACAGCAACTACACCATTCACCGTAAGGATAGACCTGATGGCTATTGAGGGAGCCTCGTTTATTATTAAGGACAACATTGTCAGTGAACCAGTCGAAGTCAACACCCAATGTGACATCCTATTCCAGAAAATTGAATGCATCAATAAAGAGACCCTCATCATCGGCTCAGCTTACAGACCAACTAATAATGATGAAGAATATTCAAAACATCTATTCCAAGCTATCTCACACATCTGCAATAAACTTAAAAACGCTACTATTTGGATTGCGGGTGATTTCAATCTACTAGATATTAATTGGTCAAACAACTCAATCAATGGACACCAATACAGGAAAGCAATAAACAAACAATTTCTTCTCCTAGAACCTTAACTAGGCCTCACACAAATTGTTGACTTCCCAACAAATGGCGACAATATACTTGACCTCACCAATCGACCACAACTTGTCAACCGCTGCACACCAACCACCACGTCATATTTGTTGACACCAACATGTGTGACACACGTCTTAAATCGACAAAGAGCACCCTGTACATGTCGGGGAAGACCAACATCAATACCATAAAATAAATTAAAGCACAGAAGGCGCTGAATTTGTTTGGGTCTCAGAATGTCAGAAAGGTGATGGTTGTGAGATTATAAACCAATTTTTTTTGTATAGTGCCACCAATGCTTTCCAGTGTTTTAACTGTAGTAAATTGGCTATAAGACTAATTGCAACACTGATAATCAATTCAATGTTTATTTGACTTAAACAATTTTTAAAAAATGAGTTGCCTTAACTGGGATTTGTACTCCAGACCTCTCGCTTCCTAAGCGAGCGTGCAAACCCCTCGGCCACGGTGAAGTTATATGTTAATAGCCTGAAAAAAACATATTATTCTTAGTTAGGGTTTGTAACATTGTATTTCGACGCTAAACCTGTTGTTTAACACAGATGTAAATAATCATGGAGCTTACTATAAGCATGTATATCTATAAAGAATAAAACAATATTAGAAATCTTTGACCATTCGGGAGCTATTTTGCGTGAAAATGAATGTGCCTGTCATTTGACAATTTTTACCCAGTGATCTCCCCTGATTTTTTCGGCATTAGTGTACATATAAAGGGAAGAAACCGCTTCAAAAAAGCGGAAAACTTTCGGCATTTGCAATCAACAAAATCAGGGTCTGAAATTTCGCTACCATTAATTGTTTGGTCTGACGACCCAAACAAATAAAACGCAAAGCCTTATCAGATACCTTACTAGAGAAAATCAACCCCTCTTCAGACATTAACTTCATCTGGACTATTTTCAAAAATGGCTGCCAAAAGATCATTGAAGATGAAGTCCCACATCGCCAAAGTGCTCAGAGGTTTAATCAGCTATGGACTAAGCGGGATTGAAGGCGAATTACCAGACTGAAACGAATGTGGTTCCGGCGTGCCAAGAACTCAAACTCCACTTCTGACTGGTCCAAATATAAAGATATTAAAAGGAAAGCCAAGCGCATATGCAGCTCCGTTCACGATGCCCACATATTAGACATGCTCCAGCCAAACCATCAGAACCCAAAAGTTTTCTGGAACTATATCAAATCCCAGAAGAAAGACAACTTTGGTGTGTCCTCACTCAAGAAGGACGGGCTGGCATACAGCGATGGTAAACAGAAAGATGAACTTCTGAACGACCACTTCACCTCTGTTTTCACCAAACAGAACATGGCCCAGCTTCCTCTTCTTCCTCCAAGTCACTTACCAACTCTAAACCCTATACATGTCACGATTAAGGGCATCCAGAAGCTTCTGTCGAAACTCAAACTACACAACGCTCCAGGCCCAGACAAGATACCAACTAGGCTCCTCAAACTTGCATCAGCAGAGATGTCTCTAGGGCCCAGAAATCCTTTC
>NW_026861097.1:0-11493 GCF_026571515.1 Ruditapes philippinarum
TGGTATCTAGTGGTGCGACCAAAACAAAATGGGGTTTGTTGGGGTTTTTTAAGGGAAACGTGGTAAAATGGGGGAAAAAACCGGGATGCAAAAATGTAAAGTCCCATTACCCATTTAAAATTAAAGTACAAAAGGTTTCGTATTTAAAAATTTTTTATTTAAGCTTAATTTTAAATTTGGGTTTTTCTTATGTTTAATTTTTTTTTTCTCGATATTTCCCTTTTTTAATTTACATTACAAATGAAAATTTTTTCCCCTTTATTTTTTTAAAATTTTTTCAACGGTGAAAATAAAATTTAAATTTATTTTGCCCTTTTCTTTTCCTTTTTTGATTTATTGCATAAACGATAAAACTCAAGTGGGGTTAGGAAATTTTTTTTCTGTAAAAATTTTTTCGGGAAATTTACCTGTAAATTATTTAAAAAAGGTGTGGCAGTCTTTTTTTTAAATTTTTGGGAGATTTTTAAAATTTTTTTTAAAAGTGCCCGGGGTTTTTTTTTGCGGCCCCCCGTTTTTTGGAAAATTTAAAACCCCATTTTTAGCGCTTTAAAAAAAGAAAAATATTTAAAATTTCTTTTACTAAATGGTTTAAAATTAAAATGTTTTGTTTTTCTATCTTTAATACTTTTTTGTAAAAATTTATTGGAAATTTTCATTTTCCCTGGCAAAATGTGTTTTTTCCCTGGCATTTTGGGCATTTTTCCATTTGGCCCAAATTTAATTTTTTCTGGCAAAAATTAAAAAGACATGGGAAGGTTTTTCCCACTTTTGCCCTGGCAAAATTTTCCATGGCAATTATTTTTTTTTAAAAACCCCACAAAAATTCTAAAAATTATCCATTTAATGTTATTTGGGGCTAAAATTGTTTTGTTTTTATTGGGATCTCTTAAATTTTTTTTTTTTTAAAAGCCGGCAATTTTTTTCCATTTGAAACCCTGGCTTTCTGCCCTGGCAAAAATTTGCCTGGCAAATTTTCCATGGCAAAATTTTCCATGGGGAATTCCTGGGAAAATTTGCCAAAGGCAATTCAATTTTGGGAAAAAATTTTCCCTGGCAAATCCCTTGCAATTACAAAAAAATTTGCCATGGCAAATATTATCAAAAAAAAACTACATTTTTTTTTTGATTTTTTTTTTAAATTTTTAAAAGGCTATCCAAAAGGGAAAAATAGTCCCAAATTTTTTTAAAATGTTTTTTTTTGGGATTAAAAAATTTTGGGTTTTTGGGAAAGGGTTTTTTTTTTTCAATTTTATTCGATTTACTAAAATTTCCCGGGTTGGGGGGGAGTGTAAAAATTTGTGGCCCCTCTCAAATCCTAAAAGGGAAACAATCCTGCGTAAACCTTTAAATTTTTTGGATTTACCTCAATTTAAAAAGGAAAATTTTTTTGTTGAAACGAAAAAGGAAAAATTACCCGGGCCCCCTTAAAAAGGGACTCCCCATTTTGCTTAAAACAAAAAACGAAGGGGCAGGGGACCTTTAAAAAAGAAAAATTTTTTTAAATTCCCCGTGTGGGGTAAAAAACCAAATTCCAAAAATTTTTAAAATCTGTTTTCCCCAAAAAATAACCCGTTGGCCCGATTATTCAAAAGATTTATTTCATTTCTTTTAAGAAAAAAAATTTGTTTGAATGCCCTTGCGGGCCTTAAAAATGACTGGAAAGGGAATTTTTTAAAATTTTCCCCCCCCGCCAAAACACACCAAATATACCAATATGGGGAATCTTTTTATGAAGGTGCAGTATACTTTTAGAATCCCCCGTTCCTTAAAAAAAATCACTTAAGCAGTGGGAGCCCATGGGATTTTCCCAAAAAGCCCTAAAATGTTTGTCATGCGTTTAGATTTTTTACAAAATTTTTCTTGTTTTGGGGCCAATGTCAAAAACTTGATTTTAATTTTTTACCTCCCTTGGAGAGTATAAATACAAAAAAAAAATGCTTAGTTTCGGGGAAAAAACCCAAAAAAAAATTTCTGCTCGTTTCCCACCAAACGGAAGAATTTTCCAAAGAAGGGGAAAAATTTAGAAGTTTCCCGTACTTCAAAAAACCTGTCTGAGTTATTAAACAATTTATGGGTCCATCATTCGAAAAAGTTCCCTGTCCCCCTATTTTCCCGTCGATAATTTGTATAAAAATTTTTTTTTGTAAAAAATTTTTAAAAAAAACCAAAAAGGCCGAAAAATGTTTCGGTGGGGTTCCCCGTCATGAAATTTTGTTATTCGTTAAAAATATTGAAAAAGTAAGAAAAATTGATTCAAGAATTAAAATAGGGGCCCGGGGAAAAATAAAATTTTAAAATTCGAAATTGAAAATTAAAAAGAAAACGAAAATTTTGAAAAAACAGAAGAATGGGTTTTTTTTTGTACTTTAAATTTTTTTAAAATCCCTAAAAAATTTAAAATAGACCCTTTTTTGACCCGGGGTTCTATGTTTTTTATAACGCTTTACATTTTAAATTGCCAAATTTTTCTGGGGAAAATTGTGATTAGTTAATTTAAAAGGGACCCTTTTTAAGTTAATAATTTAAATTTTAAAGATATAATGGAAAAATTTTCCCATTTTTAATTTCTCATTTTAATTGTTTTCTGTGTATAAATTAGGGGGTGGGGATGTTTTAAAATTTTTTCTTATCCCTTTTTATGACCCAAACAAATGGGGGCCCGCCCAATTTTTTTGTAAATTTTTTTGGGGTTTTTTTTTTATGTTCCCCGGGGGAAACAATTGTTTTCCCGAATTTTTTTTTCATCAATCAAATTGTCTTCAAAAAGTAAAAAAAAAATGAAAATTTTCCCTATTAATGGCCGTTATGAAAAGCCGGTGGTCATCCCCAAGGCCAAAATTCAAATTGAAAAGTTGCAACTTGGTTTGTTACCCTGTTTTTGGCCGGAAAGTAAAGGGAAACCCACCGCTTTGCCCCCCGGTCGTCTAAAACGAAAGCCCTTTTTTTAAAAGAAAGGGGAAAATTTTTAATTTTTTGAAAAATTGCAGATGTGTTTTAACCCGGGGGATCATTTGGAATTCAATGTGACACAGAAATCCATTCCCTGAAAGGGGGGTTTTTTTCCCCCAAATAAAAATAAAAGGGGTGAAGCCTGTGGTATTTTTTTGATTTGTTGGTTGCAAACTTTTCGTATATCTGTATGGTTTTTTCCCGTATTCCTGAATCCCCAAAAAAAGCTTTTAAATTTATTTAAAACATATTCATCGGTACATGTTTGCAAATTTATAAGCAAACCCCTACTTTTAAACTTTTTAATGCGTTTTTAAAAAAGGGTTTTTTTTCTTTTAAAAAAATTTTTTTTTTTTAATCGCAATTTTTAAACTGTTTTGAGAAATAATTGCATATTATATATATATATAAAAATGTGGCAGGGAAACTGTTAGAAAAGTTTTTTATCTCTCATATTTTTTTTACTGCTTTTTAGAAAAAGTTTGCCTCGGTTTACTAAATATCAAAAATGCCCCCTCTTTTATTATTGATGAAAAATTCTTTTTGTACAAACAGCGGTTTAAAAATTTGGGAGGTAAATTTGGTGTTGGAAAATTCGGAAATTTTAAAGGATATGTAGCAAAATGAAAGTGGGTCTTCCAAAAGTTTTATGTTGTTTTTTTCGAAAACTTCCCCGACCCGTTAAAAACTGAAAAAAGCTATTTTCTTTTTTTTTTTAAATTTATAGATAAAATTATGGGATGATGTAAATTTTTTAAGCATGCAATATGTTTTTCCCTTCAAATTTTTAGCATGTGGATCGCATTTTCGGGGATCACCTTGGGAAATTTTGCATGTCGCTCGCATTTTTCCAACTTTTATATCGAAAAGCCCTTTATTTACTGGGTTGGGTTTTTTCGTCTTTTCATTTTTATTATCAAAAGTGTGTCAAACTTCATAATGTTTAATTTTTAAATATAACATGTTCTTTCGGGCCCCACTTGACCAAAGAAAAAAAAATTATTTAAACATAATAAAATTTTAAGTTGTATCAAACAGAAAAGTTAACCAAAATTTTTTATTTTTAATTTTAAGCTAAATTTTTTCTAAATTTTTTAAAAACCCGTGTTATTTGATTGATTTAATTCTTAAAAAAAAATAAAATTTAAAAATAAGGTATTTTAAAAATTCCCTAATATTCCCTTTCGATAAAAAGTTTTTGGGAAAAAAATTTAAACCCCTTTTTTTGTAAAATTTTTCCTTTAAATTTTAAAATTAAACTTTTAACCGGTTTCCTTGCCCAGAAAAAACTAAATTTTTTTTATCTCATTTTAAAAACCCCTTGTTGCTTTTGGCAAAATTTTCAAGTTGTTTCCCCTTGCAGTTTTATTCTTTTATATTTTTGTTATCAAATTTTTAAATTTTTTTTACATTCGCTAAATTTAAAAATGTTTAAAGTATATTTTTTTTTGGTTTTAATGTTTATTTTGATATTTTGGGTGAAACCCCTTTAAAATAAATTAAAAGTATTCTTTAGCATAACATTGAACTGTTTTAAAAAAAAAAGTCAATCGCTTGTATTTTGCCCTTTTCCCTTAAAAATTCATTTTTTTACCCTTTTTTTTTTTGAAAACAATTTAAAAACAAACCCGGGGAAAATTTTACTGAAACGTTTCCCCATTTTTTTTCTTTTTTACCCTATAATGTAAACTTAACGTGGGTATTTTTGCGAAAGCCTTCCTATTCCCAAAAATGTGTCTTTTTTTAAAAAAAGGTTCATAAAAAACGTTTAAACTCCGTTTTTACAAAAAAATTTCCTTTTAGTTTAAAAAATTAGGTGAAAAAAAGTTTAAAATTTATTTTTAAAACAAAAACTATTCTTTTTAATAAAAAATAGACTATAATTTGTATTTCGTATTGTAAGGTTAAATATCGTTAGTAAAGGCATTAAAAATTTTTTTTTTTTAAAATTTGTACCTAAAAAATTAAAAAATGACAATATTTTATATTATTTGTTTAACTTAAATGAAAGTATTCCGTATTTTTTTTCTTCCCAAACAGACAAACGAATAAGCCCGTACAAAGTTGGGCAAACGGTTTTTTTTCCCCGCTAGTTATTTTTTTTTATTTGATTAGTAAAAATTGTGGGGAAAATGTGTTTCCGGGTAAAAAAGGTTCCAAAAAATTTGACATTGAAAAAGGTTTAAAAAACTGATTTTCCCAAAATTTAAAATAATCAAAATCGTTATTCCCTTAATATTTTGATATATCCGTGTACAAAAAAATCAAGTAAAAAACCCTAAAATTTATGTTTTGTTTAAAAAAAGTCATATTGGGAACTTCGCTAGTGAATTTAATTAAAATCCTTTTTTTGCGGAAAACAAAATTGGGAAAACCCCCGTTGGGCAGGGTAAGTTTAGTCTAGGGCTAAAAAATGGGAAAAATGTTTTTAAAAACAAAACCAAAGATAATAATTCAAAAATTAAAAAGTGAATTCTAAAATAATGATTTTTTGTTTAAAATTGGGGTATCCCTTTTAAAAAAAACACGTTGTTGTTTATACAATAGGCTATGTGCAATTTATTCGATTTCCTTTTGGGAAAGGAAAAAAATAACTTGTATAATTAAAATAATATTTTTTGTTACCGTGTAAAAATTTATTTTTCCCGATTTATGATACGATTTCTTTAGGTAACCCGTTTTAAAAACCAGCAAATTTAAATTTGGGTTATTAAAAAACGTTCTGGTATGAAAAATTTTTGGTCCCCGTTTTTGGGGGATTAAAAATATGGGAAAGCCTATGGAAGGGGGTATCCCCCAAAAGGGATTTTAAAACCAGTTTAGAGCTAGAAAAGTAAATTTACAGTGTACATATAATTGACATTTGATGGGGTTGCTAAATTTTTATAAAATATTACTTTTAATGTATTGATTTCAATGCCCGTGTTAAAGTTAAAAAAATAGGTTTAAGGGGATTTTGCCTTAACAGTTACGTTACTGTCAGCCGTTTTGGACGCTCTCTTGCTATTGTGATCAGAACAGAACATACTCTTTAATTGGAAGACACAGATTACAAAATATTAAATTCTGCAATAACATGTGTGTAAATTTATAAACAAGATTATAAGCAGTGGGAATGGTCAATACATAAATGAGAAAAGAATATACATACAAACGATGTAATTATACAATGAATATTGCTTATGGGTATTGTTATGAATAAATCTAAGCTGATCTTACATTCAAAAATAGAGTTTCAATTTTTTTTCTTTGTATGAATGGTGTTGTTTTTTGTTTTGTTTTTTAAATTATTTTCTGTGATTCGATTGAAATAAAAGTTGTCACTGGATGGACATGAAAATATAATTAAGACTGGTAGGTCTAATATTAAAGAAAAACGGAAAATATCGGTAACAAAGTAGGAGTTGTATTTTTTTTACATTTATTTTGTAGCGTTTCATGTCTAGATTAATTTTAAACGAATGCTACGTTAGTTTAATTTATATGATAATTTCCGTGTCCAATTCTCTAACAAGGACACTGAAGACATGGTACAAAAGAAAGGAGAAGGGAAAGGAGAGGTGGCAATTTTTATAACAGTTATATCAATTGTATTCTTATGGAACATTAATGTGTTAGTCACATCTGTTTACAGTCATAGAATAACTTTACGAATTCCAATCATCAAAAAGTATTATGTACCAGACCGGATATAACTGCCAGTGGAATAGATCATGTCTATTGAAGAGTGCAGCAAATTGTGTGGTTCTCAAACACTTCTTTTACATATTCCTGATAATTTTATGTAACATTGACAAATGTGGTCAGAGCTGCATTACTGGTACTGGTACTGGTACTGCAGTATGTACTGCAGTGATTTTGCAAGTACTGGTACTGATACTGAATTACTCTTACAAAATTTTGCTACTACTGGTACTGGTACTGCATTACTGTCTTAAAAAGTGGTACTGCTACTGCATTACCCAGTACTTTTGGTTTTGATAAAAAATTAAAAATAACATCAATTTTTCTCATAAAATAAAGCTGTAAATTACATTAACTATATTTTTTTTTTGTGAAAAAGGAAGTTATCAAATCTAAAGATAATTTGCTGCAATATTCCTTCAAATGTTAACATAGTATTCATTATAAAAAGCACCAAAGACTTTAAGTAAAAATTACAATGTAAATTAAGATAAACAGACTCAATAACTCTTACCCTTAAATAACCTTATCAAAATATTTTATTACTTTGTATTTACTAGTAAAAGAGCAAAATAAATGCTAATTAATTTCTTCTATTCTGAAAAATCCCATTTCAAGTGAAAAAAGTGATATTGTTAGCACCATTAAAAGTTGTTATTTACTTTGGTATAAATTGAACAGAGGTGTGAAAGTGTGAAAAGCAACAAAAGACTGTTGTGTTTTAAATGAAAGATGTTTGCATTGTATTTATACAGTTGACTGTTTACTAAACAATTAGATATGACATGAATATATGTTGTAAATATTGTTTGTAAATAGTATGTTAAAACTATAAAGTTGTAAATATGATATGTTACTTTTAAAGCAGCACGCCTCCAGATTCATCCTAATTTTCATTAAAATTTTGAAAATGTATTTAAAGGTAAAATATTGTTAAATGAACAAAGAAAGTACTTGACACATTACAATCGGCACTTAAAATCCACGTAAATTACCAAAAAGAGGTCAAAACATGCATAAATAGCCCCTACTGCATTAGTAACGCTACTAACGCAGTAGAGATATGGTGATAAATACTACAAAATACAGTCATTAATTGCACATAAGATATAAATTATCACTGGAATCTTTAATTTGTTTACTTTTCTCAAAGTTTTAGTAATTTTTTCCAAGTTTAATTTTCTTGAAATATTTTTGGTCATCTGGAGGCAAGCAGCTTTAAAGTAAATTATGATTTTATTTCTTTGCTGAATAATATTTGCAATTATTTGTTTGACACTGTATTTATTCAAACTTTGATGAATATATAAAAGTAATGGTACTGATACTTAATTACTTCACCAAAAAAAAAGTACTGGTACTGCAGTACCAAGCTAAAATCTAGTACTGGTTTTGGTAATGGTACTGCATAATTTGCCAAGTACTGGTACTGGTACTTAAGTACTTCACCCTTAGTACTGATGCAGCTCTGAATGTGGTACAGAAAGATACTTGTAAATTTGTAAAAAACAAAATTGTCACAAATTACTAATATGACATTTCATTCTCCCTTTAAGACGGGGTTTAGTATTGCTCAATCATTTTGTTATAATAAACCACTTAAAGATATAAGCTGCACATCTTTGGTTATTGCAGAAATTGGTTAAAATCTTTGGGAATTTTGACTGGATATGTCTAATTTGATAATCTAAGTTAATATTACTGGTCAGTTTAATTAAAACCTGTCTGTCAGCATGTACTCATATTGTATTTACCTATAATCTTAAGAAAATGTTCTCTTTGTGTACGTTTTGAGCATTAACTATTTTGTTTTATAGAGACTAACAGATTGCTTTTACAATGATGGATCAAACATAAATAGAAATAATGGTGTTAATAATCTTTATACAAATCAAAAATGGTATAATTCTACTTGTAAACAACTTCGTACCAATGTTCTTCGGAGGTTAAAGAATTACGTAGATCACACACTGATAACGCTTTAAACAACTACAAATTAGCTAAATCCGAATATCGAGAAACATGTCGTAATTGTAAGCTAAGATATGAAGCTAATGAACGATCAAAACTTGTCGCTGCTGCCAATTGTAATAACCCGAAATATTTTTGGAATTATTTAAAGACAAACACATTGCTTAATCGTGTTAATATAACAACTGAAGTGTGGTATAATTATTTTAATAGTTTATTTAATCCCGTTGTTAACAGTGTGTTAGATGATGCCACAAACGACAATGTAATATTTAATGATATACTTGAGTCCGCAATCTCTCCCTCTGAGGTCAGTTGGGCAATATGTCAACTCAAATTAGGCAAATCGGCTGGTATTGATGGCATTACAGCTGAGTTTAAAGCAGCCTCTAACAGACTTATCCCGATTTTATGTTTGTTATATAATAAGCTATACGATAACAGAGAATTTCCAAACAATTGGTAAATCTCATTTATCACACCTGTACTTAAAAAGGGTAACCAAAACGATCCAAGCAATTATCGTGGGATCAGCTTACTACCTATACTGAGTAAATATTTACAACTATTTTAAATAGAAGGCTTGAGAAATGGTGTGATGCAAACTCTGTATTAGATGAAGAACAAGTTGGGTTTAGGAGTGGTTATAACACTATAGATAATATATTTTGCCTGTGCACTTTTATAACCAAATATCTACAAAAACCTCAAGCCCTTTTTTACACTTTATTCGTTGATTTTGAAAAAGCATTTGACCGAATTAATAGACAGGCTCTATACAATAAACTATGCTCAAATAATGTTAGTTCAAAGTTTTTAAAAATGATCAAATCGTTATATCATGATATTAAAGCAAGAGTTAAATCCCCATCTGGTCTAACAGATAGTTTTGAATGCCCGTTTGGTGTCAGGCAGGGGTGTACGTCATCACCGTTACTATTTTCTCTATTTTTAAATGATCTTTATAATTATGTTAGTGATGGTTGCCATGGTGTCTCATTAGAACTCAAACAAATATTCACTTTACTTTACGCGGACGATTTAGTTCTAATTGCAAAACCAAATTTAGAGCTTTAGAGAATGATTAATCGGTTAAAGTCGTACTTTGATAATTGGAATCTAAAAATTAATCCCGATAAAACAAAGGTCATTTTCTTCAGGAATGGTGGTTACCTGCGTGCTTATGAAAAATGGTTCTATGGCGTAGAAAATATACAAGTAACGTCTTACTATATTTAGGAATAGTGTTTTCTTTTAGATTATCATGGTATATGTGTCATAAAACATTATTTGAACAAGCAAATAAAGCTATTTTTTTCACTTAAAAACTAATTTATACAGATTTGGAAAAACTTCCTGTATCTCTATTGTTCAAAATGTTTGACTCAAAAATACAGCCTATATTGGCAAATGGCTCTGAAATTTGGTTTTCTTATCTAAAGATATAGACATCGTACCTAACAAGTTTTGTAAATATGCATTGAAATTAAACTGGTCAACTCATAATAAGTATGTTTATGGAGAGTTTGGGCCGTTTTTCACTGTATTGCAACAGAGTTCTTAAAGCAATCAAATACTGGTTTAGGATTCTTTCAAATTAGGTCTTGTTCTTTTCATAAATGGATTTGGTCATGTTTGGATTAACCAGGGAGTAGGAAATATTGACTTGTTCTGTCGCGAATTATCTCAAAGATTGCGCGATATTGATGTTCAAAACATTGCGGGAGGCTCTTGATTCATCTAGCAGACTGTTGTTTTATAAAAGTATAAGAATTAACTTTATAAGAGAATCGTACTTAGATCAAATTGAAAATTTATATTACAGGTCGCTCATTGTTAAATTAAGAGGCGGTTTACTGCCCTTGGGTTATAACACTGGATTCTTCAATAATATACCAATTGATCAAAGGATATGTCCTCTCTGTTTTACGGGCTTAGACGACGAACATCACATTCTCTTGATTTGTACTCACTTTAATTATATACGTAAAAACATTCTACCAGATATACTGGTGAAAAATCCTTCACATGAAAAATTTATATCTGTTCTAAGAAACGCAGACATTATATAAGACTATCGCACGTTTTCTCGATCATGCACTTAAATATAGACGCCAATTCAGTACTTAAAAAAATACATACATAAAACATTATAAAGGTAATTAAATAGTGTAATCTACACGTGATCTACGAACTTCTCTTAATATTTTACATATCTTTAAAAAAATTGATATGATGTCTACCAATGTTCATATTACAATATACTATGTATATCTATGATCATCTCATTGTATTTTCCATTGCTATCTCATGTTTGTTGTATTATGTTGTATTTTTGGCCGGAGGCTATGTTACAAAAATAAACTTTACTTTACTTACCATTCTACTATACCTCTTCTCTTGTCAAATAAGTATTTATGTTATCTGCATAACGATTGGATCCTGAAGATAGACATCGATTTGCAGAACATGATATACACTGAATTTCATATTCATGTATTATTTATATATTATCATTAAATATACTTATTAACTTATTACAGATAATATGTTGTCGATATATATATCATTTTGTAAGATTAATATGTAAACGATTCCGTTGCTGCATTTTCATGTAATTTCTGTTTTTGTGATGTCCATTGTAAACATTGACCGTTGATCCATAACCACCATATTTGTTTACATTACTATACAAGCACCATTTTATGTTGATCTGAACAGCGATTGGATATCTTTTGCAGTACATAACAAACACTGAATTTCATATTCATGTATTATTTATACATTATCATTAAATATACTTATTTACTTATTTTAGAGTTATTTATTTTCCCGACATATAACGTTTTCGCTCACCTTGAGTTTATAAAAAAAAAACTGCGCTAATCG
>NW_026861098.1:0-28213 GCF_026571515.1 Ruditapes philippinarum
CAAGAGGCAAAATTTAAATACTTTTGTACCTTAGATGATATTATCTATCAAATATTAAAGCTCTAATTCTTGTACCTTCAGACAATAAGATTTTTTATTTTTTACTATATGTATGTATTGAAATCAATGACCCCCAGGGCGGGGGCAATTTTGACCCCAGGGCTATAATTTGAACAATCTTACTCAGGGCTTCCGTTAACGGGCGTACGGCCGTAAATTACGCCAGAAAATCGTATCTGTACGCCAAAAATTAAGATCAATGACGTACCGCCGACTTCCAAAAATTTAGGAATACGGCGAAAATCGTAAGCCGTGACGTACGCCACGACCATTTTCCGACATTTTCTCACTTTCCTGGCGTACGATGGATTATTTATTTTACTCCGCCCCTGAATTGAATGGTTGACATGACAGCGATGGGGGAAATTATGCGAAAGCACCTGGCGCGTGACGAAATTAGCGAGTGTTGATTTATGACCTTGATAAGCGTGAAAAAACAAAGTGATTGGATTAATTGTTTGTTTTGTACGGATAATGGATAGTTAAATTGACGTAAACTGTGGTAGGTATCTGTTTTTAATTACTTTAATTAGATAAAAATCATTTATTCTTTATTGTGTGCATCGGTAAGTTTTGAATGTATCCGAAAGTTTGCCGAGTCGGCGAAGCGTGTTTTTGTCTTTTGATTTTTTTTCCTTTTTTAAGTTAAAGACGTTTTATTTTCACACATTCTATCGATTTTGATTTGATTTGATTTTTTTTTTCACTCGCTAATTACGAATACGAAATTATTATGAGAAGCAAAGTTACATTTAAAAATCTTTTTCCCTACCCACTCTCAAAATGTCTCAATGCTCACTTCTGCAGAATTCTGCAATTTGGCGTATCTCAAGAACGTAATTAAATCAAAGCACAGAAGGCGCTGAATTTGTTTGGGTCTCAGAATGTAAGAAAGGTGCAGGTTGTGAGATTATATGTATAGTGCCACCAATGCTTTCCAGCGTTTTAATTGTAGTAAATTGGCTATAAGACTAATTGCAACACTGATATTCAATCCAATGTTTATTTGACTTTAACAATTTGAAAAAAAAAATGAGTTACCTTTACTGGGATTTGAACTCCAGACCTCTCGCTTCCTAAGCGAGCCCGAAATCCCTTCAGCCACGGTGAATTTATATGTTAACGGGCTGAAGAAAACCATATTATTCTAAATTAGGGCTTGTAACGACTTTAACTGTTGTTTAACACAGATGTAAATAATCCTGGAGCTTACTATAAGCATTTATATTTATAAAGAATCAAAGGGATGCAAGTTCTGTGGTATTTTCTGATGTTTGCAATCTAAATCGTACTGTATATCTGTATGCATTTTCCTGTATAGGTTTATTTTTATGTATTATAATTCATTTTGCAAGGCACCAGAGTTTGATACATACGGAATTCTGCATAACTAGAGTTGCATCAAAAAATCATTTATGTTCATTTTTTACGACAGCCACACTTTATCCTTGCATATCATGGCTACTTCCTTAACAAAAACACTTAAAAAAGAATTTAACCAAAAAAAAAAAGTTTCCTCGACTGGGATTCGAACTCGAGACCTCTCACTCACTAAGCGAGCGCGTTACCACTGTACCACCGAGAAGTTATACACAGAAAGTCTGAATAATATCAAGTCATTCTAAATTTAGAACTTCCATTGCATTTCGGGTTTGTAATCCTTATTAATTTCGAGGTATTTTGTTGAGGGTAAACCTGTTGTTTAAAATTGAAGTAAATAGTTTTAGCGAAAATCCTCTCGCCCAAACAGTCCGACATGTAGAATCTATATATTCCACTACTCGGTTTGTGTAGTATTCGGTAATAAATAGTATTTTCATTGATAAAATCATATTCATCCGCGTAATTTGTGATTGTGCATTTATTGACAATTCTATAAGCCAACGCTATTGTTTAACTTTAAATGCGTTGTAATTTGTTGGATACTTGTAACAAAATAAAATATTTCTTTCTTTTAAAATCGCTAGTTTTAAGCTGTTTTGAGAACTACTTGTTGTTAGGTTTTGTCGTAAACTTCTGTGTCAGAGATTGAATGTCCGCTTTGTATTTAGTTATTTTCGATCAGAAAATACAATAAAACAATATAAGAAATCTTCGACCATTCGGGAATTACTTTGCTTGAAAATTGATGCACCTGTCTTTGACCATCTTTACGCAGTGATCTCCCCTGAATTTTTCGGCTTAGTGTACATACAAAAGGGAAGTAACCGCTTCAAAAAAGTGGACTACTTTCGGCATTTGCAATTAACAACATTAGACTCTGAAATTTCGCTACCATTATTTGTTTGGTCTGACGACCCAAACAAATAAAAAATAATTTGGTCAAGAACGGTGTTCGAAATTACTTTCATAAAACTTTCAATTTATAAGCCTGATTAAATTTAACCATTTTCGGTTGTTAATGTGTTATGATTCATTTGATACACTGAAATTGTGTTCGGTACTGTAGTAAATAATTTTAAAACACAAGAGATATTTAAACAACAATTTTTATTTTACAAATAAGAAATATAACAATGCTAAAGGATGTCATGTTTTTTTATATTTAAGGAAATCTACAGAGATCCGCCCTTTTAAAACACAATGAATCCAAGGACCACAAAAATGCTGTGCAGGCTGATCACATGAGACAACAGCTGTATGGTACTGATCCAGAGGTAGAAAAAGAAGAACCCATCATACATATTTCAGAATCTACTTGTACCATGATTGATTAAAGAATTAAAAGTTTTCTGGAAATATTATTTTTTGTGTTATACCAATGAGCAATTATTTGAATGTTATCACTGAAGGGTTCTACACGGTTACCACTGTCCTTAAATAACAACAATACAGTCCTTTTCAGGGTAATGTTCTTACTTCTATTGAAAATATCAACAATCATGTAAAGATACTTTGAACTTTTTAAATATGTATAATAAAACATTTAAAGGAATGACATTTTCAGAATCTTGTGATTAAAATAATTGCTTTTACTTGTATCATCCCATACTATAAATCAAACATTGAAACATGAAAATTATACGCGAAAGAACAACTGACTTCCAGAAATTTACCTCATGACTTCCAAAATTCCTTGAAAGGAAGTCCTGACTTCCTAAAAAAAATTCCTAGTGGAAGCCCTGCTTACTACACATGTTTCATGCAAAATATCTAACCTCTAGCATTTGTCAATTGCTAGAAGAATTTTTTTTGAAGTTTTTACTATAAATTTTTACAAATACATATAAGGAAAAACAATGACCCCTGGGGCGGGGCCGATTTTTACCCCAGGGCTATAATTTGAACAATCTTGGTAGACGTCTACCAGACAATGCCTTATGCAAAATATCTTAGCTCTAGGCCTTTTGGGTCTTTACAAGAAGGTTTTTTAAGTTTTTACTATATGAACATAGTGAAAATCAATGACCCCCGGGGCAGGGCCAATTTTGACCCCAGGGCTATAATTTGAACAATCTTGTTAGAGGTCTACCAGACAATGCCTTATGCAAAATATCTAAGCTCTAGGCCTTTTGGGTCTTTACAAGAAGATTTTTTTAATTTATTCTTATAATTCCTTTTGGTTGCCATGGCAACCAGATTTCTGCATGGAATGAAATTCTTTGAACAACTTTGGAAGCCCTTCACCCAAGGAAGAATCCTGCCAAGTTTGGTTGAAATTGGACTAGTGGTTTTTCACAAGAAGATTTTTTAAGTTCACTATATAATCTATATAACACACACACAAACACACACACAAACACACGCACACACACACAGGTGAATCGCTATATGCCACCGCATCGCAGATGCTGCGGTGGCATAAAAAGACTAGATAAGTTCATAACTGCCTTAATAAATGTCAGTGTTTATCTCACTTAATTGGGAAAAAGCCTTAGTCTCTTGATTTTGGGAAAATTTATTGCTAAAATTGCTAATTTGAGAAGTAAAAAAGATGCTGTATGTTAAGATTTTTGGGAAAAATTGCATGATTTGAAAGAAAATTTCCATTTGGAAGAGATTTTTTTTAAGCCTCTGTTATATAAGGTGCAAAATCACTGTTACAGTTGAGATAAGCCCTACAACGCTAAAAAGACCAAATAACTCTCATTTTAAAAAAAATTGTTATTGTACTTTATTATGAAATTACCAGCATTAGTCTGTTTAGACATTTTAAGTATAAATTATTTTGCTTTCACTTGTCTTAAATACAGATAATGACACCATATTTCAAAACAAAATACAACTAGAAAGACATGATGATGACACTTTGTTTAAAAATTTTGTCAGCACCATGACTCTAAACAGTTTGCCTGCAACAAATCCATAACCATATTGGCAGGATAATTTGCTGTGCTGACAGATTTTTGTAAAACAGGAATTAAGTTTTTATTTATAGCCAATGCAAACTCTTTGTAAAAATGGGGTTTTATATTAATGTTTCTGTAATTGGTTTAATTAGTGACAAGATAATGTGACAGGTGGATAAAAAGTCATCTCTATCATATCTGTGAATTAAATACATCCATTTAAACATAATTTGAGTATTTATACATGATTATGTTTATGGAAAAAAAAGTATTGTATGACAAATGTAAGGATAAGATTGATAATATGGTCAATTACACTAAGTGAATGCCACACTCATTATCTAAGCCAAAAATTTTAATGTAAATTTGACATCGAGCTTGCTGTGCAATTGACATATTAATGATAATTACTAAATTCTTAATAGTTGGAGTGATTTTCTATTTCAGTGATATATGGGCACCTTGTCCAAAACATCAACTTTCGATTTCTTTAATATTAACACAACATAGTCAACATAGATATATTATCTGTTTCTCGGTTCCAGATAGATATGCCTGCTTATTACACAGAAAATATCTATTTATTTTGACAAAAGCAGAAAATACCTATTAATTTTGACAAGAGCAATTTAAGAGCGTTTTTTTTCACCTTTCATTTGTCCCCACATTGCCTGGTGAATGTGGTGCTTTTTTCTAGTGCTTTTACTGTGGCACGAACAAATCCAACTCACAGTGCGCTGATTTTACCATCTGACTGTCCCAGCAAGACACAAGAATGGGCCTTTACCAGGGATTGGTAATCTAAAGTTGAAGCCCCAGCTATGCACAAAAGGGCAGGAGTGCAAAGGGTAGGAGCTGGGATTTCAATTAACTGGAGCAACTTTAATCTTGTTTTTCAAAGTCCATATTTTTTTAATTTAAATTAAATAATGCATTTAAGATATAAACTGGTAACATAAGATAGAAACAGGCTGGAGAGTCAGCAATGGGATGGGCATTGATAACAAGTGCTGAAAATACACTAAAAGGTTAAAAACGTGTATGGGTCACATGATAAAAATTTACTTCACTTTTTTAATCAAAGGGAAGTAATTAAGATATTATACATTACTATACATACAAAACATTATCTTCCCTCAGTTATTCAATACTGTTCCTCTGTAATTTACCAAAAAAGTACAGGGAGTTACAAAAAAACAACAACAAAAGAAAAACATTTCAGTTTTTTCTTTTAATATGGAATTTAAAAGCAATCATAATTTAAATACTGGTTTCCTAGCAGTTTCCAGCAACAAATCACACTTTTTAACAAATAAAATAAAACTCAGTCTACAGAGGGGTACAAAACTTTGACAGGACAAAGTTAGGTACCTGTCCAGCATTGCCATGTGTTTAATGTTGCCATTTCATTTTACTTTTTAATTTGAATATAGGCCTGAAATGTAACACCTTTTTTCACCTTTATTAAAAAATTCATAGCAGTTTTCCGGACCTTTTTTATTTTGAATATAATTCAGTACCATAAAGCAATATTAAGATGATTTATCAGACAAGCAGAACCTCCCAACCTTTTCTGTGTCGTCTTCAAAAATATTTTCCGAAGTATTGATTTACCTAAAATGGGGTCTTAGTTATTGCGCATGGATATTCAAACTAGAATTCCCAAGGTGTTGCTTATTTTTTGAATGTCGCAAGTTCTCTTATGTAACTTTTAATAACAGACAAATCTTCAAAACATATAAATCGTTGTACTATTTTAAATGCTGTTTAGCATAGAAAACAAATGCTTCTCTGATTGATGAAGTAATGTGGATGCTATACTGGTAAAAATAGACTGTACTGGACAAAAACTGCTAGGAAACCAGTATACATCAATTCTACATTGATGCATCAATATTAAGATGCCTGAAATTGCCAGAATACAAATAATATGAAGTACGGTATATTATAGACATTGATTTTTTTTTTCCAAAACAACTTTTATTAAGTTTTATATATATATATAGGGTAAGTATATGACAATCTGTGTTAAGACTGACAAATATATACTGGTGCCTCATATTTTCATGGTGCTTAATTGTTTAACAAACATAACAAATGTAACTAGAAGAATAAAGTTCTGAATAAAAACATGAATATAGCAACAAATTTAGCACTGGCCCGGTTGCCTATGACCTGTGAAAATTTGTTCGGGCCAATGTAAATTTTAAGACAAGTAAGTTAAATATTTAGTAGAATAAAATTCAAAACTGGAATTTGGGTCAGTTGAATAAAATTCAAAACTGGAATTTGGGTCAGTTTAAGTTAATTCTAAATTTTAAATTCATTGACTGAAAGACATATCAATTATGTCACAGGATAGTTCTGGCTTCCAAAACTTTATAAGCCGCTTTTTAACATTTTTGTTTTTCATCTGATGCGGCATTAAAGTTTTGGATTAGACCCGTTACGAAACCTAACCAGAATAACATAAGTTGATTTATTCTTGTTTTTCACTTGCAAATACACTTGACCCAATCAATTCTTGTGCATTTTACGATAAAACAATCATTTTAATATCATTCTATACCAATTAAAGTATTAAAATATTAATACCGTCATTAAAATTGCCTATTTAACTGTAAAAATATCAATTTACGCCGACTACAGTTGGTCATGACATTCAGGTGCCACGTGAGATCTCGTATGACGTCATTCGCGGGAACAGATTTGAATAGAGTCCTGTACTATATTTAGAACATTTTGTTGACATGATTTCGATACTTTTATTCAAGATAATGTTTTTATTTATTTTCATTAATTTTTTAGCACTTAAATACGATTGTATTGAATATAAAAGTCAGTAAATCACCTTTTTCAATATCTTTAAAAAAAGTAATTTATAAAAATATTGGAGGCACATGGGTTCGTAAAGGTCAATCTCGTAATCACGTGATCAAACATTTTGGCAATATGGCGGCCAAGTGCCGAAAATTTTACCTGTCGGAAACTATTAGGTAGTTTATGTTCGTAATAAGATTTTTATTTGTCCATCCTTGGCTTATCAACAGATTATATATAGTTTTATCAAGGCATGCTTCACTTTACTTCATGGCATGTTCGATGAATAAATACGAGCGTGTCAGATTCCTGGCACGATTATTGGTGGTTATCTTCATGTCAAAGTATATAAACATTTTTTTTCATTTTGCTATAGACTTTTTAAATAGATATCTTTATACATTAAAGCAGATTGGACCAATGTAAAAAAATAAATTCAAACCACGGTTTGGACTAGGGAGGAGGCCCTTGAGACTTTAATGTAGAATACCTTGAAATTATGGGTTACACAGACATATGAGGCATCAGTAAATATTTTATTTGCATTTTACGGCGTTTGATCCAACCTTTTGAGCTCCACGCCATGGCCAAAGTGTCTGTGACTAGCACAAGGTTTTTTTTCTTTTAATTAAAGTTTTTGGGCGTGTATTTCTTGTCAGTCAATATATATCAAGATATACATATCTAAAACTTGATTTCACCAAACGGTGTAACAAGCAGCCTTATTGAAATGGTATAGAAAACTGGGTTATTTGAAAATTTTACCGCTTTTAATTTCTTCGAAACTTAAGACTCCGCTAACAACTTCCGGTATGTATTCGTACTCAAAACTTTCGCCTATATTTCATTAAACTCCTCTGCTGATAAGGGGAGATCACTGCGTAGGTTTCAAGGTTTCAAGGTTTATTTGAATACGTCAGGGCCCATATGGGCATGTGACAACATAAAACAGTACATACATACAAAATAATACAAAATGGCAAATAATATGTAAAAACAAAATACTACAAAATGGCAAATTATAAATGGTCATACAACTCCATGATGTAATAAAATTACTGTAATAATTGACTGATAATGGAGGATGAGAGAGAAAAATCAAAAATCATTGCGAGAAAAAAAACAAAGAGAAAATACATAATCTAATAAGCTAACATTATTTAAATAATAACATAATATTTTTGCAAAATATGGCAAGTTTCAAAAGGATATCTTTATTACTATGGTTCATTAATTTTTCAAATTTTAAAGCACTTGGACGTTCATAGAAATATTTATCAAGATACAGCTTTCTTGTATTGACTAAATGTGAACATTCAAAAAGATAATGGAATTCGTCGCCTAAAGAGTTACTGGTACATAGGTTACAAGTTCTAAGTTCTCTTGGAATATCATCAAACCTTCCTTTTTCAATAGGAAGTTTGTGATTCATACTTCTAAATTTAAAGAGAATTAAAGCTAAATTCATAGGTAACTTGCTGAGGTATGGCTCAAAACAAAAATCCTGTTTATAAATCCTGTAATTTAGACATTTACTGGAATTATTAATTGTACTTCTCCAATTTTGCATAAAATGATCACGCAATCTTAAGTTGACAGTATTCTTGAATGAAGCAGGAGATTCCACATTTTGATTTATCCAAAAATGCGACAATCCAAGATCATTTAAATTATTTCGAACAAAACAGACCCAATCTGATTTAATATTATTCAGAGTATATAAATTATGAGTTGTTCTATATAGAATGCTGACTATCTTATCATGTTTAGAATTAACTATTTTACCCCAGTAATTGAGAACTCTACTTTTAATTTGTGTTGAAAGTGGGGTAATACCCAACTCCCCATAAATCATAGCATTTGGAGTACTCTGTTTCAACTGTAGAATTATCTTTAGGTATTTTAATTGAAATTTATCCACAACACTCACATCTTCAACACCCCAAACTTCACACCCATACAACAAAATGGGTGCTATCATTGTATCAAACAAGTGTAATTGCATATCTATTGGTAAATTAAGTATCCTAGATTTCCTAATTACAGAAAACATGGCTTTACGGGCTTGATCAATAAGGAATGTTTTAGTTCTGCTGAATTTACCATTAAATGAAAATTGGACACCTAAATATGAGAAATGCTCAACAATTTCAAGGACAGTCCCCTCATAGTGAAAGTTAGGCATATTACGCAAACCTCTCTTGGTTTTCCAAAATATAATAACTTTGGTTTTATTTGTATTTACTTCAAGATTCCAAAGCTTGCAGTAGTCAGACATAGCGTTTAATGCTAACTGAAGCTGCTGAGAGCTCTCTGACAATATTACAGTGTCATCCGCATACAATAGTAAATACAGTTTAAGATAAACTTCCATTTCATCATCACTTAACATATCATTTATATGTTCTTTTAGAAACTGCAAACCTTCATATTTATCAGACATAAAATTAGTTAGATCATTCAAGAAAAGAGAAAACAATATTGGAGATAAGTTTTCACCTTGTCTTACTCCAGTATGACTAGTGAAAAAATCTGAAATTGTATTATTCGAACTAACACATGACTTAGCTTTGTCATACATATTGTGTATTATTAGATTGATATTTCAGGGGCAAAAAAAACCACAAATTTAAACAAACAAACAAACAAAAAACAAACAAACAGCCATGATAAGTGTCACCATAACATACGTTAAAATAAGTCTTTATCGAGGACTAAAAGAAGAATTCGGATGTTGATATTATACCCAACATCACCGGTCTCCCTAATTACCGACAAGAACCGTCAGGAACCGACAAGAACCGACAAGAAGTAAAAATATGACTACAGATAAGGTTGAAACATGTTTATAAATAAGATATTCTGAGCACAACTTTTGCAACTGATTATATTATATTGGAAATTACAAATCTTTCTTGTCGGTGTCAACGTAACAGTAACAGTACGCGTTGCACTCGAATTTTTCTTGTCGGTACGCATATATTTAATTTTCTATAAAAATACAAGAAAAACCTTATCAAATATAAAAATATATATATGGCCTGCATGTTTAACAATCATAAAAACACATTTGTATTTGTTTATTTGTAATATATAGGCTCTTGTCGGTTCTTGTCGGTTCCTGACGGTTCTTGTCGGTAATTAGGGAGACCCCAACATCACTAATTCCACGTCATCATTTATTCCACGGTAATGGCATATTTTCATGTGACCAGTGTTAAAAATGATCAGAATTGACATATTTTATTCAAACACATAAACATCAAAGTTTTTGTGCAAGATATTTTAAATATCTAAATTTTTACGTAAAACAGAACAACATTTTACAAACGTCTGCAAAAAGCAACAATAGTCCGTAAAATTTGTGCATACGTTTTAGAAACAATCATCATTTTTCTTAATTTTCTTATTTGTTGAAAAAATAAATTTTGAATGACAAAGTACAGATAGTTTTAATATTTAAAATTAAGTAAAATAACATGTAGAAATTTTAACTGGAACATGAAAAAAAGTAATATAACACCATTACCGTGATTTAAATTATGACATTTTGTTTTCAAAACGGTTGACCATGGTCTACGTCTGGCCCATTAAAACTGATTCTGGCTGAATATATTGTTGTTTCCTTGTGCCATACAGCAGAAAATACCTATACGTTACAGCTAATAAAAATTTTTGTACCATGAATTTTATGTGTTTTTTATTGATTTCTTGTTTCAATGCGTTAAGTACTGTGAACTAAAAGGAGCACAGTATAAATGGTTCTTCTTTAAAAATAATTATATAGAATATGTGTGAAGTTAGCGGCCTAGCGGCCCAGCGGCCTGGCGGCGTTAAGTTGGCGGCCTGGCGACCCAGCGGCCTGGCGGCGTAAAGTTGACGGTTTTATTGTTATAAAAACAATAAAAACGGCAATTAATGATGTTATAAGGACAATCCTTGTTATTTTAAGTTATGTAAATGATATATAAAAAGAAAAAAAATCACTTTGAGAAAAAAAATTATTTAAAAAGCTGGAATTTTTACAGTTGTAGAAATGTTATAAATATGATAAAATCGGGAAATAATGAAGTTCTTCAGACAATTCTTGATATTTAAAGGTATATAAAAAGAAAAAAAATCACTGACGGCCAAAGCTTTTAATGTTGAACAAATGTTATTTCAACAATTAAACGACATTTAATGAAGTTTTAAAGACAATTCTTGTTATCTAAAGTATAATTATATAAAAAGAAAAAAATCACTTTGAGAACACTTTTTTATTTGATCATTTTTGTGAAGTTGGCGGCCTGGCGGCCCAGCGGTCTACCGGCCTGAAATTTTAATGTTGTAAAAGTTTGGAAAAGAATTGAAAAACGACTCTTAATTAACTTATAAAGACATATCTTATCATTTAACAGTTATATAAAAGAAAAAATATCACATTTAGATCTCTGGCGACCTGGCAGTTGGAAATTTTACAGTTGTAGAAATGTTATAAATATGATAAAAACGAGACATAATGAAGTCCTTAAGACTATTCTTGATATTTAAAAGGTATATTAAAAGAAAAAAATCTTGTTCAGAGAACTTTTTGATTTTATCATTTTAGTGAAGTGGGCGGCCTAGCGGCCTGGCGGCCTGACAGCCGAAAATTTTAATGTTTTAATGTTTTAGAAATGTTAATTCAACAATAAAACGACATTTAATGAAGTTCTAAACGCAAGTCTTGTTTTTTAAAAGGATATATAAAAAGAAAAAATAATCACTTTGAGAAAACTTTTTTTATTTGATCATTTTTGTGAAGTTGGCGGCCTGGCGGCCCAGCGGCCTAACGGCCTGAAATTTTAATGTTGTCTAAGTTTGGAAAAGAATTGAAAAACGACTCTTAATTAACTTTTAAAGACATATCTTATCATTTAACAGTTATATAAAAAGAAAAAAAATCACATTTAGAAAGTTTTTTTTCTAGCGACCTGGCAGTTGGAAATTTTACAGTTGTAGAAATGTTATAAATATGATAAAAATGAGACTTTATGAAGTTCTTAAGACTATTCTTGATATTTAAAGGTATATATAAAAAAAATCACTTTGAGATATTTTTTATTCTATCATTTTTGTGAAGTTTGCGGCCCAGCGGCCTGACGGCCAAAATTTTCAATGTTGTAGAAATGTTATTTCAACAATAAAACGGCATTTTATGAAGATTTTTAAAACAATTCTTGTTACATAAAAGATATATAAAAAGAAAATATCACATTGAGAAAACTTTCTTTTTTATTTTATCACTTTTTGTGAAGTCTGTGGCCTTGCCGCCCAGCGGTGTAAAATTTACGGTTATAGAAATGTTGTAAAAAGAAATGGTATTTAATGAAGTTCTTGTTATTTACAAGATATATAAACAAAGGACCAATTTGAGAGATCTTTTATCATTTTTGTGAAGGTAGCGGCCTGAACTTGTCATATATATGGTTAGCCTGGGATCCATATTCATATCATTATTTCATTTTGATAATATCGATTTGCCGAACAGAAGCACTTAAAAAATTGACTGACTGGAACACAGGCTAATATATGGTGTACAGTTTCTGTAACAAATATGAATGGTCCTTAATGAAGTTTTAAAACATTTTTGTATACATTGCTTGCAATGTATACAGAGTTATAGCTGTATTTCAGATTTAGTACACCTAACGTGATTTGCTGAACAACATCCACCTTTGGATGAAACCTCGATAAAAGTAGATCCTCATTTTGCAGGATTGTCACATTAAGATCACTTTTTATTAATATACTGTTTGCATAGTGGTCAATAAGCTTTGAAAGTTCAAAACTATGCACTTTCAGTTCAAATAAACATTTTCTAAACATGAAAGCAAAAAATATGAAAATTTCTATTTCATTCATAAAAGCATTGTGTAAACCTACGCTTCAAACTTCGTATCGACGCATGCGCGTGCAAGAATGAATGAATTACGACAGACTCTGTATAAAAATATGTCAAACACCCAAAATTAATATTAAATCTGTTTATTAAACCTTATTTACTTTTAAATATAGACTTGCGTACTTTTTCTATTTCAAACTGTTTTAGAAAACGAGCATATACAGATATATATGTCTTATTTAGTGTTATGTAACATTGTAAGCGTCTGTATGAATGAATTAAAGTTAACGTTCTGACGAATTGTCATATAATTGCATAAATAGGACCCTATCAACGTGGTGGCATCGGAGGAGTATGCAATTATTTGTTTCACACCTGCAGTGTGAAGTATTTCTGCCACTTTAGTGAAATATATCGTCCAAAAGCCATTTTCGGGAAGGGGAAGATTCGTACTCAATATTATTCGAACTAAGGATTTGTACTCAATATTATTCGAATTTAGCCTTCGTAATCGGTATTATTCGAACTGACAATCATGGCAGATATGTTTAGACCCCCTGGACATTTAGATGTTGAAATGGTTACATATCACATAACTTTATCAAATGGAAGCGCCAATGGAAATTTACTTTACCAGTGTTGACTGCCATTGGAAATGCTGAGAAAGATGAAAAGATACAAGTAAATATCCTATTACACTATGCTGGACCACAGGCGCTAGTAACATAATCAAATATTTTACATAATCGGTCTATATATGTATATAAAGATATATATAGACCGATTATGTAAAATATTTGATTATGTGACTAGCGCCTGTGTGCTGGACCTAAAGTTATCAATTTACATGGGCAAATGCAGAACATAAACTGAAAGTGAAAAAATTATTTGACAAAATAGAAAGCTATTGCAATCCTAGAAAAAATGAAAGTGCTAGAATCACACAGATTTTGGGTAACAAATCCAGATAATTATTCATCATTTGACAGTTTTCTTACAGAGTTTTGAAAGCATGTTGAGTCCAGAAATATATTTTGAAATATGTTATTTACAATCCAATCACTCAGTCAGGCTGAGCCACCCTTAACATTTTTTTACATAACTCCTTAGACTATTGATATATATATAAGGTAAAATTATTAGCCATATATCATTTATTATATGAGCTTATGATTGCATGGGCAGTTAATTAAATTAAAGCCAGTAGTAAAAAAAGAGGGTTGACCTGGGATAACCAAAGTGAAGAGTGAAATATGATATCTCAACACAGGTACATTTCTAAATATTTAGATTGATGTTTATGATCAGATTTAGCACAAATAGTAAAAATTAATTTCCCCTGATACCACAAATATGAATTTATTTAAGAGTCCTGAAGATCTTTTTATGATGAAATCTTAACTGAAAAACCAGGTTTAACTGAATAATTATAAAATTCCTTGCCACAATGATAACTAGAAGGTACATAAAGCCAGTCAAAAAAAATATTTCTATCCATATTCATCATTCCTGGACCTCCATCCATTTGATGAATTTCTCCAACTGGTAAATTTTTCATCTTATTATGTTTTGTTTGTTAATATAAAATATTTTTTATGTTTATATACAGCTAGAATAGTCTGTAATGGCTAAGATAGACAGATAAGAACAAACTTTTTAGTAAACATGAGTTACATCCCTTCAAATGGAGATAAAGATGAAACCCATAAGAAATTGCCACGTCTGACAGACAGCAAAATTATAAAATTCTGCAGGCTCAGTTTACTTAGGCCCATTAGAAGATAGTGGTAATAACTGTGGGTCAAAAATGAAAAAATATCATTTTCAAGGGATGTTTCTAATATGATTTACTTTAAATAATGGGTCATTATCAATGAATATTTCTTTGACTTCTATGCCCATGTGTAATAGATTGTTGACATTGCCAGCAGCTAGATAGCTCAGCTGAGTGAGTCAGTACAGCCCACATACATGTATAATATTCTGATTCAGGTTTGATTCCCGGTCAAACTGCACATATTTCTCACCCTGTGATATTTTCACCCTGTTACTTTTAGGGTTCAATATATGTTTATGATGGTTCATAACTGAGTCATAAGTCAATTCACTTTGTTACTTAAGTGTGCCAATGAAAAAGGAAAAATTGCAATATGCTGTGGATTATGTCAATGCATAGAACTATGAGTCTGAAAATATTTAAGCTGTAGAGCTGCTGTATGGTATTCCAAGGGTTCTGGGTTTTTGGTAGTTCTGAGGTATGGTATTCTGAGTGTCTCTGGTTTGAGTTTTAGTCAGGCTGCATTTCATTTTCTCACTCTTTGATATTGATAAATATTTTCAGCTCATTATTGGCTGGACTGCATATATTAATGATTTATTTGTATTAAATCAATATTGTTAAATATTTAGTTATTGTCTATATATGCATGTGATTTTATTTTTGATAAGGCATTGTAACAGTACTACTTCTTAATTTGACCTTTTTTTTATTGGGGGAGAAGCCCTTAATTAACTCCCTTACCAGTAAAGTTTATTGTACACACGATGATGATAGCTTGAAAGGATTTAGCTAAAAAAAGATACTACATGAATTTTTTTTCCTATTGGATTGTAAAATATTTATTGATTGTCAAAAAAACTATATGGAGTTCTCCTCGGTGACATTAAACAGTCCCAGCTGGCCATACATGCAGGACCTTGCAGACCATGAGACAGGGTGGTCTGTACCAAGACATTGACAAATCCGATTTAGAAGACATGGTGGACAGGACAGACAGTGATGTTCAGATCCCCACTCAGAAAAGAAGTTCCTAAGTTCCTGGTCTTCAATTACTTCATTTGCTTACTTGGAGTAAAGGTGCTGGAAACAATAGTATGATATCACAAAAAGCACAGACTGTGATAAAAGTCAAACCAAAAAAAGATACTATAAACTGAATTCATAGATTATATAAAAGAAATTTATTAATTCTTTAAGTTTATAGTTAACAAAAAAAAAAAGATTACAGAGTATTTTAATTTTGATATATAGCATATTAACACACATAAAGTGCATTATGCCATTATAAATTTCAACTTAGTGCACTTAAATACTTTCTGATGAACTTCAGTAAGCAACATGATTTACTAATCTCTTGGCATTTCCCACACTCCTATCCACCTAGCTCCAATGAGATCCACTTGGTTGACCATAACCATGTACCATACCTCATATTGTTTGTTAACAGTTTAGGAATGAAAAAATGAAAGTTTATTCTAGATATTATAAAGCTTAATTTTATTAAATTTCACAAAGGCTTTCAACACATCAACATGTAATTGTCATTTTATTTTTTGAAAATGTGTTGGACTGCTGGTCTGATGCATGTAGATGCTGTGTTGGGCATATATTTTTTACATATTTTTTGTGTGTGTGTGTGTGCATGCAATGCGTGCATGTGTGTGTGTTTTATACATTATATAGTTAACATCTTTTGAAAACATCTTGTCCAATTTCAACCAAACTTGACAGGGTTGTTCCATGAGTTTAAAGGGCTTCCAAAGTTGTTCAAAGACTTTAAATGAGGCCTAGAGCATAGATATTTTGCAAAAGGCATTGTCTGGTAGACAGTCACAAGATTTTCACATTATACCCCTGGGTGTCAAATTAGCCCTGCACTAGGGTTCATAGATTTTCCTGATATGTATGTAGTTAAAACTTAAAATCTTCTCAAAGACAAAGACTAGAGGTTAGATATTTGTCATGAAAACATTTGGTAGGTTAACCTCTACCAAGATTATTCACGTTACAGCCCAAGGGTCAAAATTAGCCTCACCCCTGGGGTCATATATAAGGTTTTCCTTATATGTATATAGCAAAACTTTTTTTAAAAAATCTTTTTATCAGAAGGTTTAAGGCTTAGAAGCTTAGATACTTGGTAAATAATATCATAAGTACGTCCTTTACCAAAGTTGTTCAAATGTTGCCCCTATTGAAATAGCACCAGGGTGTCATAGGTTTTCCTTTAAATGTATAAACATGTATAGAAAAAAAAAACTTAAAAAAATATTCTCCTCTGGATTGACAAAGGCTAGATGTTTGATATTTGTCATGAAACCTTTACGTGTGTAATAAACCTCTATCACTATTGTTCAAAAATTATAGCCCTGGGGTCAAAATGGCTCTGCCAAAGAGTCTTTTTTGGGTTTTCATTATATGGTATGTATATAGTAAAAAACTTTTAAAAAAAAATCTTGTCTGAAGGTACAAGGTTTAACAGGCACCATGGTGTCTTAGGATTTCCTTAAATGTATATACATGTATAGAAAAAAGACTTAAACAGTATTCCCCCTCTGAATTTTGACAAAGACTAGAGTAAGATATTTTGGCATGAAGCATTGTGTAGTCGACCTCTACCAAGATTGTTTTAATTTTAGCCCTGGGATAAAATTTGCCTTGTGGGAGGGTTGGGGTGGGGGGAGTCATTAATTTTCGTAATGTACTTGTAGTAAAAAATTTAAGAATGAGGCTAGAGCTTAGCGGCTTTGATGCCTAAATTTTGTCAAGTACAAATGCTTTTATTTTGAATCAATAATTGCACTATGGAGTGCATTTTTTCCAGTGAATGCGTTTTGCATGTAAACAAAAAATGTTCACCTAACTTTTAAGTCTTGCTGAATGATTCAATACCACATTTTTGTAGACTACAAACCCACATGTTGGTCTTGTTTTTAAAGTAATAGATAAAAACACTGAAGACTCTATTTTACTATTTCAGCATTGTATACTGCAGATAATAAACCGGTCTTTGCAAACTGATCTCTGTATTGCTCTTCAATTTCGCAAACCATATAGTCTTGCCTTGAAAAAACACAGCACTAGTCTGTAGGAACAACACCTCTTTCCTGTCCTATTAATAACTTGAGAAGAAATAAGCCTAGATTTGTGTTCGAAATTGATTGTAACCAGAAGATGACTTCTATTGAGTTCAGTAGATTAAAATCACATGGTCTTGATGTCAAGCAATGTATACCTCAGTGCTTGCAGTGCTTTGATTTTTTTCGGGTCCATCCAATTTATTCTCCCCGCCCAAGCGATGAGTAAAGGTCAGGTAATCATCCTTTACTAACCTTACAAAAAACTTTTGCTAACACATTAATTAACAATAACTCATGATTATAGCATGAGGTTATGATCATACACTAAATGATTATCTCTTTCTTATTGGATGAAACTGAAAGGTTGGAAAAATGGATAAATGGTGCTAGCACAAGTGTAAATTAGTTGTTTTTGGGGTGAAAAATCGTTGCCAGGTTGTAGTGAATGTTTCCATGTTGTCATTTTAACGCTATTATTTGTGTAAGTTCAATACGTGATCTTGAAAATTTTAAGGATTGATTTGTATTAACATTTGTATATGTTGTATTTTGCGAGTACATTTATAAAGTTGTTTAATTTATTATCATGAAACACATGTTTGTCAATATATCGTTCTTGCTGTTGATGTATTTAAGCACTTCTTTCCTATAGTGTTGTTAATACGGACATTCCCAGAATAAATGTACAGTATCTCTGGAGCGGGAGATGGGTGTCGTGACCCAATTACTTTTCCAGAATTAGAATAGTGACCAATGTTTAGGAATCCACTGCTGTATCCATTGACCGCTGACACCGTAAGCTTTATGTTACTAAACTTTCGGCTGAATATACTGTTGCTTCGTCATAGATATATTATAAATGTGGATCATATATATAGAAGTAAAAAAAATAGATGCGACAAATGTAAGATATACGTACAACACTTGAAAATTCAACATGAGCACAAACCTCGCTTTAGATGGACACATGGAGATTCGTGCCAAATGTGCTCCTACATTCATGAACTTCTTATAAATATAAATAGATATTATTTTGATCTCCAAATTGAAGAAACAGCATTATCCCCCAGAAATTTTCATCACTACCCTCCACAGTAAGTACAAGTTCAATTCAAAATATACATTACTAACTATTTTTTACTTGCGTAACAGTAATGCTTAATTTTTAGCAGGCCCTTTGTATATGCTCTTCGAGCTCGTAATAAGTTTATTTTTTGTGTTGACTTCTATATATATTCCTTTCCTCTTTGTACAAATTCTTCAATGTTTGGATGTTTGTTGTTTTCTATAAGAGTGGATATCCCTCAAGAGCAATATTCCAAAGCAAATATATGTATATATAGTTGATACTTGCAGTCTCTATTTTCTTTGGAGTCTATTCATGAGAGATAATAAATTATAAACCCCCTTCATAATTTCCGATATAGCGTTTGCGTAGATGAGGTACGCAATGCGCGGGTCAGTGATTTCCCGCTTATATTACAAAAAATTTCATCAGAGGTGATTTTTCTAGCATAATGAAATGTCTGACACATGAAAATGTTCCTGCTATATAGGGATAGCCAACCAAATGTTTTGCAAAATTACTTCAAAGAGGATTATCCCTCATTTCATTGAAATTTTCTGCTGATCATAGACTGACATACACTTTTTATAAATGCAAATATCCAAGTCAAAAATTATCATAGAGACTCATGAAATATTTCATTTTCTTCAGAAAACAATGTAGTGTTACTTTCTAAATTAGTCTTTATACTTAAAAATACCCCATTTTCATCCAATCACCTCGTGTCCAATTGAATTATACGGTTTTTCCTGCACTTTTTTTCAGCTAATCGCCGGCCGTGTTACAATGCGATAGTCTGACCAAATCAACCCCCCCCCCCACCGAGGTTATCGATAATTCACCGAAAATAATATGAATATATTCGAATAACCTGGAAACAAATGCAATTGAGAACTGAAATAGAGAAATGAATACATAGATGAACATCCAACATGTATTTCCCTTTTTACTTACCGATATAATTACCGATTATAGGCTGAAATTATAAAGATCGCCTTTGTTCACCAGAAGCACAGCACATATACACTTTAGATGCGCCTTGATTTACCATATCTTGCGTAGTATTTAAGTATGGCCATGGTGTCATTACCGTATTTCAGCAAATGCTGGTAAAATATTTGGCAAATTGGCAAAAAAGGAAAAGGCAGAAAGAGAGATAACTGTCTTTCGTCATGATATGTGTAATCTTATTTGATTAAGATAAAGTCCACACACGTATTTAATAACCTAACTTCACAAGAAATATGAATGATAAAAAAGAAGATACTCCCAATACATATAAAGTAATATGTTTATTATATACTTATAAATGAAATATTGAGAAATATTGATGAAATAAAATGCGTATTTTCATTTTCCGTATTTTCACTGTAAAAATTTATTTTTCACTGCAGTGAAACATATTTTCCGTATTTTCACTGGTGTCTTGCCGGACTACTTTCTTTTAAATTCTGCCAGTACATAAAATTTAAGGGAAAGTCTTCCAAATTTTATCGCAAAAAAGAGAAAAATGTATATAATAAACAGAAAATTCAAGTTTTTTCTATAAATACACGATTTATTTTCATCTTGTGGCATGAAAATTACCATATTTCACTCGTGGCTACCGCCACTCATGAAATATTTATTTTCATACCACTCAATGAAAATAAATCATGTATTTATAGAAAAAACTTAAATATCCTCTATGTATTGTATATATAATTCTATATGTAAATATCACTTTTATTATAATTATTTACGTATTTAAGCTTTGCTTACAGGTCTCATATAATTCTGTATAGAATGGCATATGTACTTTTACCAGTTTTATGCATTTTGATAGCGTTGTATATGTTGTTAAAAGCTTAGTATCTGACAGACATACGGTCAAATGAAAATAATGCAAAAGGAATTAATATTTTCGATAAACATTTGTTATCTAATGTAATTTCATATGATTGCCATGTTAATAATAAATAATATAAACACTAATGATCTAAAAGTGGTTACCATGCGTCTGTAGGGTGCTTAAATATAATGTGAAATGTATCTCGGTCAAAAGCTATACATAGGTTAAACTAAACAGCTTCTCACTTCCCTTTGAGGCGTGCTCGTCGCTGGCAATGGCATCGGCAGAATGTTTTAAGACCTGGAATGGCAAAAAAAAAAATATCAGAACTTAAACTTGAAAAGTCGTTTTTCTTTTTTTTTTTTTTTCAAACTCTTATAACATTAAAATTTCAGGCCGCTAGGCCGCTGGGCCGCCAGGCCATCAACTTCACAAAAATGATCAAATAAAAACGTTTTCTCAAAGAGATTTTTTTTCTTTTTATACATCCTTTAAATAACAAGAATTGTCTTTAGAACTTCATTAAATGCCGTTTTATTGTTGAAATAACATTCTACAGCATTAAAATTTTTGGCCGTCAGGCCGCTGGGCCGCCAGGCCGCCAACTTCACAAAAATGATAGAATAAAAAAATCTTTCAAAGTGATTTTTTTTCTTTTTATATACCTTTAAATATCAAGAATAGTCTCAAGAACTTCATTATGTCCCATTTTATCATATTTATAACATTTCTACAACTGTAAAATTTCAAACTGCAAGGTCGCTAGAATGAAAAAAACTTTCTAAATGTGATATTTTTTCTTTTATATAACTGTTTAATGATAAGATATGTCTTTAAAAGTTAATTAAGAGTCGTTTTTCAATTCTTTTCAAAACTTAGACAAAATTAAAATTACAGACCGCTAGGCCGCCATCTTCACAAAAATGATCAAATAAAAAAGTTTTTCTCAAAGTGATTTGTTTTCTTTTTATACATCCTTTAAATAATAAAAATTGTCTTTAGAACTACATTAAATGCCGTTTTATTGTTGAAATAACATTCTACAGCATTAACTTTTTTGGCCGTCAGGTCGCTGGGCCGCCAGGCCGCCAACTTCACAAAAATGATAAAAAAAATCTTTCAAAGTGATTTTTTTCCTTTTGATATACCTTTAAATATCAAGAATAGTCTGAAGAACTTCATTATTTCCCGATTTTAAGGTCGCTAGATGAAAATAACTTTCTAAATCTGATATTTTTTCTTTTATATAACTGTTAAATAATAATAGTTGTCTTTAAAAGTTAATTAAGAGTCGTTTTTTCAATTCTTTTCAAAACTTAGACAACATTCAAATTTCAGGCCACAAGGTCGCTGGGCCGCCAGGCCACCAACTTCACAAAAATGATCAAATAAAACAGTTTTCTCAAAGTGATTTTTTCTTTCTATTTATTACATGCTTTTCGGTGGTTTATATAAATATATCAGTGAGTTAAAAACTGGTAATTTCACCGTTTTAAACAGTGAAATTATCAATTTGATAATTTCACTGTTTTGAATTTAAGCCCCTTATGTTGGTTCAGTGAAACACAAGCGTTCACAGTACTGGAAACCAACTTAATGATGTGACGTCATAAATGACGTCAAGTTGTATTATCATTTGGCGCGCTTTTCATTAAATATTAGGTTAAAATGTCTTTTTGAACGTTTCTTTGCATATAATAAAAAGAAAATTTGTTTAGTTCAGAGTAAGATTGAAATATATTTCACCTTGTGAACACCAAAAGTTCATATTTCACTCGTGGCTGCGCCACTCGTGAAATATACCTTTTGGTGCTCACTCGGTGAAATATATTCCGATCTTACACTGAACTAAACAAATATCCTCTATATATCCTTTAAATAACAAGAATTGTCTTTAGAACATCACTTAAGGCCGTTTTATTGTTGAAATAACATTTTTACAGCATTAAAATTTTTGGCCGTTGGGCCGCCAGGTCGCCACTTTCACAAAAATGATCGAATAAAAAAGTCTTTAAAAGTGATTTTTTTATTTTAATATACCTTTAGATATCAAGTATAGTCTTAAGAACTCATAAAGTCTCGTTTTTATCATATTTATAACATTTCTACAACTGTCAAATTTCAAACTGCCAGGTCGCCAGAGAGAAAAAACTTTCTAAATGTGATGTTTTTCTTTTATATAACTGTTAAATGATAAGATATGTCTTTAAAAGTAAATTAAGAGTCGTTTTTCAATTCTTTTCCAAAACTTAGACAACATTAAAATTTTAGGCCGCTAGGCCGCTGGGCCGCCAGGCCGCCAACTTCATAAACAAGATAAATATTACATACATTCGTATGTAATATAGGTACGATTGCATACTACTTTTTGTGAAGACTTTATGTTTGCTGAATTAAAGGTGTAATGTAAAATGAACAAACATGTCATGAGATATTTTATATCTTTAACGGTTTTCATGGAATGTAATTAATGTATCACCATATTAAAGTTGCATGCTTTCAGATGAGAAAAATGATTTCAAGGAAATCAAAATATGAAAAGAAAATTCACGGTCAATTGACTGCTTTGAAGCATAATCAAAAAATAAAATTACAGGAAATTAAAAACCTTTTTAATACACTTAAGGTAGAATTTCACTGTAAATCATAGTCAAAGATTTGAGATATGATTATTTATTCATATTAACCTCATTATTGGTTATATATTGATAAAAAATAAAATAAAATATGAAAAAGGTATACGCGCCGAGGTTAGCTATAATTAAAATTCCCGCGCTAAGTCGCGGTGGTGCTTGGGATAGTCACTTGATACTGTAAATGGCAGCCATTTTACGATACGAATCCTCGAAAAGTTTATTCTGCCGAAAAGATATGAAAAAATACTTGCAATACAAAGTTTGCTGGCTACATAAAGATTATCGATTTACTCTTTGCACACTTTTTCTCTACCTGAGTAAAATAATATTGACGTGTTTTCATTGGCTTAAACCATCACGTTACCAATACATGTAGGTGTGAACTAATTTCGTGTTCATTAAAATTATTCCGTTAATAGACATATAACAATCTTATTTACAAATGAATTGATAAAACAACAATCCCAGAAGCATTTAAGATAATAACAATCATTGGAAAAAAATAAATGCATATAAATTGTAAATTTGTGTATGACAACTCAACCCCCTAAACAAAACATAATAGACTCAACTTAAACAAGCGTCTGCTTCTTCACCTAACTATGTAGTTGCATGACCATGATTAGCAATTTAGCGAACCAAATCTAAGAGATAAACCTATTGTAAAAATAATACTATGACCACAGCAGATTTCGTACAGAAAAAAGATCAAATAAAAAAGTTTTCTCAAAGTGACTTCTTTCTTTTTATACACCCTTTAAGTAACAAGAATTGTATTAAGAACTTCATTTAATGTCGTTTTATTGTTAAATTAACATTTCTACAGCATTAAAATTTTTGGCTGTCAGGCCGCTAGGCCGCCAACTTCACAAAAATGATAGAATAAAAAAATCTCTCAAAGTGATTTTTTTCTTTTTATATACCTTTAAATATCAAGAATAGTCTGAAGAACTTCATTATGTCCCGTTTTTATCATATTTATAACATTTCTACAACTGTAAAATTTCCGGCTTTTTAAATAAAAAAAATTCTCAAAGTGATTTTTTTTCTTTTTATATATCCTTTACATAACCTAAAATAACAAGGATTGTCATTAGAACATCATTAATTGCCGTTTTTATTGTTTTTATAACATTACAACAGCCAATTTCACGCCGCCAGACCGTTAGGCCGCCAGGCCGCCACCTTCACGCCGCGAGGCCGCTGGGCTGCCAACTTCACGCCGCTAGGCCGCTGGGCCGCTAGACCGCCAACTTCACACGTCATGGCTTTCATCATACTAATGGTAAATTTTATTTTGACCACACTCCATTTAGAATTGATAGAAATACAGGTATTTATTATATACTTATAAATGAAATATTGAGAAATATTGATGAAATAAAATGCATATTTTCATTTTCCGTATTTTCACTGTAAAAATTTATTTTTCACTGCAGTGAAACATATTTTCCGTATTTGCACTGGTGTCTTGCCGGACTACTTTCTTTTAAATTCTGCTAGTACACAAAATTTAAGGGAAAGTCTTTCAAATCTTAATGTCAAAAAAGAGAGAAAAATGTATATAATAAACAGAAAATTCAAGTTTTTTCTATAAATACACGATTTATTTTCAACTTGTGGCATGAAAATTACCATATTTCACTCGTGGCTACCGCCACTCATGAACTATTTATTTTCATACCACTCGATGAAAATAAATCATGTATTTATAGAAAAAACTTGAATATCCTCTATATATTGCGGTGAGCTATTTACAATGGAAATTTAATTATAGATACAGTGATTCACCTAAAATAACGTCTGTTGCGGAAAGACGTCATGACGTCGCATGTCGCTTCAAATATGATTGGACGGCACATTCTTCGATTGTGACGTAAACAAACAGAACGTAGTAACCGCAATTGAAATGTTGCACGCTTTCAGTGCAGACGAATATATCTGCTCTTAAAAATTATTAAGAGACAAATTACCTGGAAAAATGGAAGCAAATAAAAGCATATGTCGTGCTTTGAGGGTACCTATGTGTTAAAAAAGGAGAGGGTATAAAAATATGATATGAATATGTGATATAAAAATTCAAATGAAGAGAGGTAGCCCGTGCCGCTGCAAAACCGAAAGTAGGGTGTTTTTATAAATTTTACATTTATTTTTGACAATATACTGCCATTTGTTCGAAGATGATATGTATATGAACATATTAAATATGTATGATGCATATATAATCAAGCCATAGGTTCATTTCAGCCCGAAAAATATGTCGAGCAGATGGGCGAGGCAAGACATGTCGATTTTTTGTAGCTTATTGTGAAGTTGCAGTACATGAAAAACGGGCACATGACAAATCTGCACATAAATAAAACACTATAGTGTTCCGTGGTATACATCTTTTCTACGTGTCATACCTCCTTTCCTTATTACAATGAAATTTTACTGGATTGTTATCCATTGTTCAAAGAGGGTACCGTTTGAGCAGATTTCGCAGAGGGTACTGATATGGATATGCACCGTGTTATAGGGTTTGTAAGCGAACAGCATGGATCCTGATCAGACTGCGCGGATGCGCAGGCTGCTCTGGATCCATGCTGGTCGCAAACCCATTATGTTGGTTTTGTCATAACATGGCTCAAATTTGATATGGGACAGAGCAAAATATCATGCTGCTATTTTAAGTCGGGGTTTTAATGTTTAGCAACGATTTCAAACGTATTTTTATACAGATATTTTAGCATTTAATTTTGTAAACTACAGACAGCAGATATTTAGCTTTAATCACTTTAAAACAATTTTACAAATGTTTGAAAAAAAGTTTGAAAATAGAAAGGATATTCGGGATACTTAAGAACTAGCACAATGCTTACTTGACATACGTTTGATTTCCTTGTAAATCGGATAAATCCTCGGGCACATTTGAGGATTTGAACGCTGGACTTATCAATGAAAAAGCGGACAATTATTAATCGCCATACAGTGCAACTTTAAAGTGTCATTATGCTCATTTTTTTTCATTTTAAAGCTAAGCTGAATTAACTATTTATTTTCTTTTAAAAAAAGTACTGTTACAGGTAAATTTCGATGGATATTCACAGAAATTTCTTTGGACCTGATTAATTTATTTATCGTTCATGAGAAGTTCATTATAAAATTGTAAGAAATTATGGCAAAATATAAACTTATTTGACTTTCGCCAGTGTAGATGTATTCAAATTACCATATCAGATTGTAGTATTCAAAAGGAAATAAATGAATAATTTGATAAATATCAATCAATAAAATTCAATTGTTTATAAATTATTTTTCGAAGAGGTCCCACATGAGAAATATTGGTTTGAACGACATCTTGTGATTCCTGGGTATAGCGATAAACAAATACCCTCTTACACCGTCCGCGTTCAGTCCTAGAAATATATAGAAACATTCGCCTTCTTATAGACCTTTTTACGACGCGGTCCGTTGCTATGAAAAATCGACCGGAAGTAGTATTTCCCCGCACATGCGCAATCTGCGTAGGGCATAAAAGCATGGTCTAATATAGAAAAATAGAAGAAGTTCGTTAGTTTAAGGTAAAAGGTAGAAAATTATATAAAATAGCTTCAAACAAAAATAGAAAAGATTCCTTTATAGCTTTGTTGCAAGATTGCTAAAAAAGACATGGAAAAGGAAATCGTTTAAGAATTCCCCCTTACGGTGGGCCCATTTACGGTCACGGACCTGACATTGAGATTTTTTTTGTTATAAATATCTATTGACGTTTTAAGTACTTACCGCTTTAAAAGTCATTCCAAAATTACTGTTTCTGATTGATATTACATGGAATCACGACTATTAAAGCCTTAAAGTATCATACACTGTTGTCAATTTTATTGCGCTTTTGCCCTACGCAGAATGCGCATGCGCGAAATGCAACATCGGTTGCTATGAAAGAATCGTATTGTAAAAAGGTCAATACAGTCCGCGTTCATTGCAAGGTATTTAAAGAAAGTTTGGCCCGCTTATATATATACAGTCCGAGTCCATTCTTGGTAATTTACGTGTATATAACATTTGCAGTCTAACGTGTACCGTATAAGAGGGCCAAACATTTATATATAACCCGGACTGTATATAAGAGGGTCAAACTTTTAACAAATGCCTTGCAATAAACATGGACTGTATAAGAATGTTTCGAGATCGAGAATACCACTGTTTCTATATATTCCTAGGAAAGATCGTGTACTGTATCAAAAGTGTGTCGATCTTCATAGCCTCGTTCTATGTTGTTTGTAAGTTGATTCATTAGTACACATTCGCTTAGCACGGAGGGCAAGATCGACATATTGGAACAGAATTAAATAAAGTAGATAGAAAGAAAGAAGTGACTTATTACATTAATAATGAAGAGAAAGAAAACACTGAAAGAATCCCCTTGGTACTGACATTTTTCCGAGCGCTCCCGAATGTAGGACAAATAGTACGAAAACACCTACCTGAATTACACACCTCAAATAGAATGAAGGAAATATTCCCGAATCCTCCAATTGCGGCATTAAGAAGAGATAATAACCTACAGAACATTCTTGTTCATAAGAAACACAATAAACTATTTTTTCAACAGCCGAATTCCTGTGCTCCTTGCAGATCCAAAAAGTGTGCGATTTGTCCATACGTTATTGAAGCAGATACATTCATTGGTGTGAGCGGGGCCTCGTATAAGGTTCAAAATCAGATTACGTGCAAATCTACGAATGTGGTGTATGCAGTTTATTGTAAGCGTTGCGAACGTTATATTTATGTTGGAGAAACAGGGGA